>NW_027142678.1:0-229365 GCF_026170545.1 Melanerpes formicivorus | reverse complement strand
TATTCCTGTGCTGAGATACAGGCTGCTCCAACGTGCTGTAAAATGCTTGATTTCGAGAGTGAGCGAAACTAATGAAAACATTGTTGGGGTAAAACCTAAAGGGAAAGGCCTAGCACCAAATTGTATTGGCCATCTGATCTAACTTCTGGAGGCAGTCAAAATGAGTATTTGAATTCTTCCCTACCTTATTCCTGTGCTGAGATACAGGCTGCTCCAACCTGTTGTAAAATGCTTGATTTCTAGAGTGAGCGAAACTAATGAAAACATTGTTGGGGGTAAAACCTAAAGGGAAAGACCTAGCACCAAATACAATTTGCCATCTGATCTAACTTCTGGAGGCAGTCAAAATGATCCTTAGAATTCTTCCCTACCTTATTCCTGTGCTGAGATACAGGCTGCTCCAACCTGCTGTAAAATGCTTGATTTCGAGAGTGAGTGAAACTAATGAAAACATTGTTGTTGTAAAACCTAAAGGGAAAGGCCTAGCACCAAATTGCATTGGCCATCTGATCTAACTTCTGGAGGCAGTCAAAATGATCCTTAGAATTCTTCCCTACCTTATTCCTGTGCTGAGATACAGGCTGCTCCAACCTGCTGTAAAAATGCTTGATTTCGAGAGTGAGCGAAACTAATGAAAACATTGTTGGGGTAAAACCTAAAGGGAAAGACCTAGCACCAAATACAATTTGCCATCTGATCTAACTTCTGGAGGCAGTCAAAATGAGTATTTGAATTCTTCCCTACCTTATTCCTGTGCTGAGATACAGGCTGCTCCAACCTGCTGTAAAATGCTTGATTTCGAGAGTGAGCGAAACTAATGAAAACATTGTTGGGGTAAAACCTAAAGGGAAAGACCTAGCACCAAATACAATTTGCCATCTGATCTAACTTCTGGAGGCAGTCAAAATGAGTATTTGAATTCTTCCCTACCTTATTCCTGTGCTGAGATACAGGCTGCTCCAACCTGCTGTAAAATGCTTGATTTCGAGAGTGAGCGAAACTAATGAAAACATTGTTGGGGTAAAACCTAAAGGGAAAGACCTAGCACCAAATACAATTTGCCATCTGATCTAACTTCTGGAGGCAGTCAAAATGAGTATTTGAATTCTTCCCTACCTTATTCCTGTGCTGAGATACAGGCTGCTCCAACCTGCTGTAAAATGCTTGATTTCAAGAGTGAGCGAAACTAATGAAAACATTGTTGGGGTAAAACCTAAAGGGAAAGACCTAGCACCAAATCCAATTTGCCATCTGATCTAACTTCTGGAGGCAGTCAAAATGATCCTTAGAATTCTTCCCTACCTTATTCCTGTGCTGAGATACAGGCTGCTCCAACCTGCTGTAAAATGCTTGATTTCGAGAGTGAGCGAAACTAATGAAAACATTGTTGGGGTAAAACCTAAAGGGAAAGGCCTAGCACCAAATTGTATAGGCCATCTGATCTAACTTCTGGAGGCAGTCAAAATGAGTATTTGAATTCTTCCCTACCTTATTCCTGTGCTGAGATACAGGCTGCTCCAACCTGCTATAAAATGCTTGATTTCGAGAGTGAGCGAAACTAATGAAAACATTGTTGGGGGTAAAACCTAAAGGGAAAGACCTAGCACCAAATACAATTTGCCAACTGATCTAACTTCTGGAGGCAGTCAAAATGATCCTTAGAATTCTTCCCTACCTTATTCCTGTGCTGAGATTACAGGCTGCTCCAACCTGCTGTAAAATGCTTGATTTCGAGAGTGAGTGAAACTAATGAAAACATTGTTGGGGTAAAACCTAAAGGGAAAGACCTAGCACCAAATACAATTTGCCATCTGATCTAACTTCTGGAGGCAGTCAAAATGATCCTTAGAATTCTTCCCTACCTTATTCCTGTGCTGAGATACAGGCTGCTCCAACCTGCTGTAAAATGCTTGATTTCGAGAGTGAGCGAAACTAATGAAAACATTGTTGGGGTAAAACCTAAAGGGAAAGGCCTAGCACCAAATTGCATTGGCCATCTGATCTAACTTCTGGAGGCAGTCAAAATGAGTATTTGAATTCTTCCCTACCTTATTTCTGTGCTGAGATACAGGCTGCTCCAACCTGCTGTAAAATGCTTGATTTCGAGAGTGAGCGAAACTAATGAAAACATTGTTGCGGCAAAGCCTAAAGGGAAAGGCCTAGCACCAAATTGCATTGGCCATCTGATCTAACTTCTGGAGGCAGTCAAAATGAGTATTTGAATTCTTCCCTACCTTATTCCTGTGCTGAGATACAGGCTGCTCCAACCTGCTGTAAAATGCTTGATTTCGAGAGTGAGCGAAACTAATGAAAACATTGTTGGGGTAAAACCTAAAGGGAAAGACCTAGCACCAAATCCAATTTGCCATCTGATCTAACTTCTGGAGGCAGTCAAAATGATCCTTAGAATTCTTCCCTACCTTATTCCTGTGCTGAGATACAGGCTGCTCCAACCTGCTGTAAAATGCTTCATTTCGAGAGTGAGTGAAACTAATGAAAACATTGTTGGGGTAAAACCTAAAGGGAAAGGCCTAGCACCAAATTGCATTGGCCATCTGATCTAACTTCTGGAGGCAGTCAAAATGATCCTTAGAATTCTTCCCTACCTTATTCCTGTGCTGAGATACAGGCTGCTCCAACCTGCTGTAAAATGCTTGATTTCGAGAGTGAGTGAAACTAATGAAAACATTGTTGGGGTAAAACCTAAAGGGAAAGGCCTAGCACCAAATTGCATTGGCCATCTGATCTAACTTCTGGAGGCAGTCAAAATGATCCTTAGAATTCTTCCCTACCTTATTCTTGTGCTGAGATACAGGCTGCTCCAACCTGCTGTAAAATGCTTGATTTCGAGAGTGAGCGAAACTAATGAAAACATTGTTGGGGTAAAACCTAAAGGGAAAGGCCTAGCACCAAATTGCATTGGCCATCTGATCTAACTTCTGGAGGCAGTCAAAATGAGTATTTGAATTCTTCCCTACCTTATTCCTGTGCTGAGATACAGGCTGCTCCAACCTGCTGTAAAATGCTTGATTTCGAGAGTGAGCGAAACTAATGAAAACATTGTTGGGGTAAAACCTAAAGGGAAAGGCCTAGCACCAAATTGCATTGGCCATCTGATCTAACTTCTGGAGGCAGTCAAAATGAGTATTTGAATTCTTCCCTACCTTATTCCTGTGCTGAGATACAGGCTGCTCCAACCTGCTGTAAAATGCTTGATTTCGAGAGTGAGCGAAACTAATGAAAACATTGTTGGGGTAAAACCTAAAGGGAAAGACCTAGCACCAAATCCAATTTGCCATCTGATCTAACTTCTGGAGGCAGTCAAAATGAGTATTTGAATTCTTCCCTACCTTATTCCTGTGCTGAGATACAGGCTGCTCCAACCTGCTGTAAAATGCTTGATTTCGAGAGTGAGCGAAACTAATGAAAACATTGTTGGGGTAAAACCTAAAGGGAAAGACCTAGCACCAAATACAATTTGCCATCTGATCTAACTTCTGGAGGCAGTCAAAATGATCCTTAGAATTCTTCCCTACCTTATTCCTGTGCTGAGATACAGGCTGCTCCAACCTGCTGTAAAATGCTTGATTTCGAGAGTGAGCGAAACTAATGAAAACATTGTTGGGGTAAAACCTAAAGGGAAAGACCTAGCACCAAATACAATTTGCCATCTGATCTAACTTCTGGAGGCAGTCAAAATGAGTATTTGAATTCTTCCCTACCTTATTCCTGTGCTGAGATACAGGCTGCTCCAACCTGCTGTAAAATGCTTGATTTCGAGAGTGAGCGAAACTAATGAAAACATTGTTGGAGTAAAACCTAAAGGGAAAGACCTAGCACCAAATCCAATTTGCCATCTGATCTAACTTCTGGAGGCAGTCAAAATGATCCTTAGAATTCTTCCCTACCTTATTCCTGTGCTGAGATACAGGCTGCTCCAACGTGCTGTAAAATGCTTGATTTCGAGAGTGAGCGAAACTAATGAAAACATTGTTGGGGTAAAACCTAAAGGGAAAGGCCTAGCACCAAATTGTATTGGCCATCTGATCTAACTTCTGGAGGCAGTCAAAATGAGTATTTGAATTCTTCCCTACCTTATTCCTGTGCTGAGATACAGGCTGCTCCAACCTGTTGTAAAATGCTTGATTTCTAGAGTGAGCGAAACTAATGAAAACATTGTTGGGGGTAAAACCTAAAGGGAAAGACCTAGCACCAAATACAATTTGCCATCTGATCTAACTTCTGGAGGCAGTCAAAATGATCCTTAGAATTCTTCCCTACCTTATTCCTGTGCTGAGATACAGGCTGCTCCAACCTGCTGTAAAATGCTTGATTTCGAGAGTGAGTGAAACTAATGAAAACATTGTTGTTGTAAAACCTAAAGGGAAAGGCCTAGCACCAAATTGCATTGGCCATCTGATCTAACTTCTGGAGGCAGTCAAAATGATCCTTAGAATTCT
Source organism: Melanerpes formicivorus (assembly GCF_026170545.1). NCBI lineage: Eukaryota > Metazoa > Chordata > Aves > Piciformes > Picidae > Melanerpes > Melanerpes formicivorus. The sequence goes on along the minus strand of NW_027142678.1, from coordinate 224,905 downwards.
TCCCTACCTTATTCCTGTGCTGAGATACAGGCTGCTCCAACCTGCTGTAAAATGCTTGATTTCGAGAGTGAGCGAAACTAATGAAAACATTGTTGGGGTAAAACCTAAAGGGATAGACCTAGCACCAAATACAATTTGCCATCTGATCTAACTTCTGGAGGCAGTCAAAATGAGTATTTGAATTCTTCCCTACCTTATTCCTGTGCTGAGATACAGGCTGCTCCAACCTGCTGTAAAATGCTTGATTTCGAGAGTGAGCGAAACTAATGAAAACATTGTTGGGGTAAAACCTAAAGGGAAAGACCTAGCACCAAATACAATTTGCCATCTGATCTAACTTCTGGAGGCAGTCAAAATGAGTATTTGAATTCTTCCCTACCTTATTCCTGTGCTGAGATACAGGCTGCTCCAACCTGCTGTAAAATGCTTGATTTCGAGAGTGAGCGAAACTAATGAAAACATTGTTGGGGTAAAACCTAAAGGGAAAGACCTAGCACCAAATACAATTTGCCATCTGATCTAACTTCTGGAGGCAGTCAAAATGAGTATTTGAATTCTTCCCTACCTTATTCCTGTGCTGAGATACAGGCTGCTCCAACCTGCTGTAAAATGCTTGATTTCGAGAGTGAGCGAAACTAATGAAAACATTGTTGGGGTAAAACCTAAAGGGAAAGACCTAGCACCAAATCCAATTTGCCATCTGATCTAACTTCTGGAGGCAGTCAAAATGATCCTTAGAATTCTTCCCTACCTTATTCCTGTGCTGAGATACAGGCTGCTCCAACCTGCTGTAAAATGCTTGATTTCGAGAGGTGAGCGAAACTAATGAAAACATTGTTGGGGTAAAACCTAAAGGGAAAGGCCTAGCACCAAATTGTATAGGCCATCTGATCTAACTTCTGGAGGCAGTCAAAATGAGTATTTGAATTCTTCCCTACCTTATTCCTGTGCTGAGATACAGGCTGCTCCAACCTGCTATAAAAATGCTTGATTTCGAGAGTGAGCGAAACTAATGAAAACATTGTTGGGGGTAAAACCTAAAGGGAAAGACCTAGCACCAAATACAATTTGCCAACTGATCTAACTTCTGGAGGCAGTCAAAATGATCCTTAGAATTCTTCCCTACCTTATTCCTGTGCTGAGATACAGGCTGCTCCAACCTGCTGTAAAATGCTTGATTTCGAGAGTGAGTGAAACTAATGAAAACATTGTTGGGGTAAAACCTAAAGGGAAAGACCTAGCACCAAATACAATTTGCCATCTGATCTAACTTCTGGAGGCAGTCAAAATGATCCTTAGAATTCTTCCCTACCTTATTCCTGTGCTGAGATACAGGCTGCTCCAACCTGCTGTAAAATGCTTGATTTCGAGAGTGAGCGAAACTAATGAAAACATTGTTGGGGTAAAACCTAAAGGGAAAGGCCTAGCACCAAATTGCATTGGCCATCTGATCTAACTTCTGGAGGCAGTCAAAATGAGTATTTGAATTCTTCCCTACCTTATTTCTGTGCTGAGATACAGGCTGCTCCAACCTGCTGTAAAATGCTTGATTTCGAGAGTGAGCGAAACTAATGAAAACATTGTTGCGGCAAAGCCTAAAGGGAAAGGCCTAGCACCAAATTGCATTGGCCATCTGATCTAACTTCTGGAGGCAGTCAAAATGAGTATTTGAATTCTTCCCTACCTTATTCCTGTGCTGAGATACAGGCTGCTCCAACCTGCTGTAAAATGCTTGATTTCGAGAGTGAGCGAAACTAATGAAAACATTGTTGGGGTAAAACCTAAAGGGAAAGACCTAGCACCAAATCCAATTTGCCATCTGATCTAACTTCTGGAGGCAGTCAAAATGATCCTTAGAATTCTTCCCTACCTTATTCCTGTGCTGAGATACAGGCTGCTCCAACCTGCTGTAAAACGCTTGATTTCGAGAGTGATCAAAACTAATGAAAACATTGTTGGGGTAAAACCTAAAGGGAAAGGCCTAGCACCAAATTGCATTGGCCATCTGATCTAACTTCTGGAGGCAGTCAAAATGATCCTTAGAATTCTTCCCTACCTTATTCCTGTGCTGAGATACAGGCTGCTCCAACCTGCTGTAAAATGCTTGATTTCGAGAGTGAGCGAAACTAATGAAAACATTGTTGGGGTAAAACCTAAAGGGAAAGGCCTAGCACCAAATTGTATTGGCCATCTGATCTAACTTCTGGAGGCAGTCAAAATGAGTATTTGAATTCTTCCCTACCTTATTCCTGTGCTGAGATACAGGCTGCTCCAACGTGTTATAAAATGCTTGATTTCGAGAGTGAGCGAAACTAATGAAAACATTGTTGGGCGTAAAACCTAAAGGGAAAGACCTAGCACCAAATACAATTTGCCATCTGATCTAACTACTGGAGGCAGTCAAAATGAGTATTTGAATTCTTCCCTACCTTATTCCTGTGCTGAGATACAGGCTGCTCCAACCTGCTGTAAAATGCTTGATTTCGAGAGTGAGCGAAACTAATGAAAACATTGTTGGGGTAAAACCTAAAGGGAAAGACCTAGCACCAAATACAATTTGCCATCTGATCTACCTTCTGGAGGCAGTCAAAATGAGTATTTGAATTCTTCCCTACCTTATTCCTGTGCTGAGATACAGGCTGCTCCAACCTCCTGTAAAATGCTTGATTTCGAGAGTGAGCGAAACTAATGAAAACATTGTTGGGGTAAAACCTAAAGGGAAAGACCTAGCACCAAATACAATTTGCCATCTGATCTAACTTCTGGAGGCAGTCAAAATGAGTATTTGAATTCTTCCCTACCTTATTCCTGTGCTGAGATACAGGGTGCTCCAACCGGCGGTAAAATGCTTGATTTCGAGAGTGAGCGAAACTAATGAAAACATTGTTGGGGTAAAACCTAAAGGGAAAGACCTAGCACCAAATACAATTAGCCATCTGGTCTAACTTCTGGAGGCAGTCAAAATGAGTATTTGAATTCTTCCCTACCTTATTCCTGTGCTGAGATACAGGCTGCTCCAACCTGCTGTAAAATGCTTGATTTCGAGAGTGAGCGAAACTAATGAAAACATTGTTGGGGTAAAACCTAAAGGGAAAGGCCTAGCACCAAATTGCATTGTCCATCTGATCTAACTTCTGGAGGCAGTCTAAATGAGTATTTGAATTCTTCCCTACCTTATTCCTGTGCTGAGATACAGGCTGCTCCAACCTGCTGTAAAATGCTTGATTTCGAGAGTGATCAAAACTAATGAAAACATTGTTGGCGAAAAACCAAAAGGGAAAGGCCTAGCACCAAATTGCATTGGCCATCTGATCTAATTTCTGGAGGCAGTCAAAAATGATCCTTAGAATTCTTCCCTACCTTATTCCTGTGCTGAGATACAGGCTGCTCCAACCTGCTGTAAAATGCTTGATTTCGAGAGTGAGCAAAAACTAATGAAAACATTGTTGGGGTAAAACCTAAAGGGAAAGGCCTAGCACCAAATACAATTTGCCATCTGATCTAACTTCTGGAGGCAGTCAAAATGAGTATTTGAATTCTTCCCTACCTTATTCCTGTGCTGAGATACAGGCTGCTCCAACCTGCTGTAAAATGCTTGATTTCGAGAGTGATCAAAACTAATGAAAACATTGTTGGGGTAAAAACCTAAAGGGAAAGACCTAGCACCAAATTGCATTGGCCATCTGATCTAACTTCTGGAGGCAGTCAAAATGATCCTTAGAATTCTTCCCTACCTTATTCCTGTGCTGAGATACAGGCTGCTCCAACCTGCTGTAAAATGCTTGATTTCGAGAGTGAGCGAAACTAATGAAAACATTGTTGGGGTAAAACCTAAAGGGAAAGACCTAGCACCAAATACAATTTGCCATCTGATCTAACTTCTGGAGGCAGTCAAAAATGAGTATTTGAATTCTTCCCTACCTTATTCCTGTGCTGAGATACAGGCTGCTCCAACCTGCTGTAAAATGCTTGATTTCGAGAGTGAGCGAAACTAATGAAAACATTGTTGGGGTAAAACCTAAAGGGAAAGACCTAGCACCAAATTGCATTGGCCATCTGATCTAACTTCTGGAGCAGTCAAAATGAGTATTTGAATTCTTTCCTACCTTATTCCTGTGCTGAGATACAGGCTGCTCCAACCTGCTGTAAAATGCTTGATTTCGAGAGTGAGCGAAACTAATGAAAACATTGTTGGGGTAAAACCTAAAGGGAAAGGCCTAGCACCAAATTGCATTGGCCATCTAATCTAACTTCTGGAGGGCAGTCAAAATGAGTATTTGAATTCTTCCCTACCTTATTCCTGTGCTGAGATACAGGCTGCTCCAACCTGCTGTAAAATGCTTGATTTCGAGAGTGAGCGAAACTAATGAAAACATTGTTGGGGTAAAACCTAAAGGGAAAGACCTGGCACCAAATACAATTTGCCATCTGATCTAACTTCTGGAGGCAGTCAAAATGAGTATTTGAATTCTTCCTACCTTATTCCTGTGCTGAGATACAGGCTGCTCCAACCGGCTGTAAAATGCTTGATTTCGAGAGTGAGCGAAACTAATGAAAACATTGTTGGGGTAAAACCTAAAGGGAAAGACCTAGCACCAAATACAATTTGCCATCTGGTCTAACTTCTGGAGGCAGTCAAAATGAGTATTTGAATTCTTCCCTACCTTATTCCTGTGCTGAGATACAGGCTGCTCCAACCTGCTGTAAAATGCTTGATTTCGAGAGTGAGCGAAACTAATGAAAACATTGTTGGGGTAAAACCTAAAGGAAAGACCTAGCACCAAATTGCATTGGCCATCTGATCTAACTTCTGGAGGCAGTCAAAATGATCCTTAGAATTCTTCCCTACCTTATTCCTGTGCTGAGATACAGGCTGCTCCAACCTGCTGTAAAATGCTTGATTTCGAGAGTGAGCGAAACTAATGAAAACATTGTTGGGGTAAAACCTAAAGGGAAAGGCCTAGCACCAAATTGCATTGGCCCATCTAATCTAACTTCTGGAGGCAGTCAAAATGAGTATTTGAATTCTTCCCTACCTTATTCCTGTGCTGAGATACAGGCTGCTCCAACCTGCTGTAAAATGCTTGATTTCGAGAGTGAGCGAAAACTAATGAAAACATTGTTGGGGTAAAACCTAAAGGGAAAGACCTGGCACCAAAATACAATTTGCCATCTGATCTAACTTCTGGGAGGCAGTCAAAATGAGTATTTGAATTCTTCCCTACCTTATTCCTGTGCTGAGATACAGGGTGCTCCAACCGGCTGTAAAATGCTTGATTTCGAGAGTGAGCGAAACTAATGAAAACATTGTTGGGGTAAAACCTAAAGGGAAAGACCTAGCACCAAATACAATTTGCCATCTGGTCTAACTTCTGGAGGCAGTCAAAATGAGTATTTGAATTCTTCCCTACCTTATTCCTGTGCTGAGATACAGGCTGCTCCAACCTGCTGTAAAATGCTTGATTTCGAGAGTAGAGCGAAACTAATGAAAACATTGTTGGGGGTAAAACCTAAAGGGAAAGACCTGGCACCAAATACAATTTGCCATCTGATCTAACTTCTGGAGGCAGTCAAAATGAGTATTTGAATTCTTCCCTACCTTATTCCTGTGCTGAGATACAGGGTGCTCCAACCGGCTGTAAAATGCTTGATTTCTAGAGTGAGCGAAACTAGTGAAAACATTGTTGGGGTAAAACCTAAAGGGGAAAGGCCTAGCACCAAATTGCATTGGCCATCTGATCTAACTTCTGGAGGCAGTCAAAATGAGGATTTGAATTCTTCCCTACCTTATTCCTGTGCTGAGATACAGGCTGCTCCAACCTGCTGTAAAATGCTTGATTTCGAGAGTGAGCGAAACTAATGAAAACATTGTTGGGGTAAAACCTAAAGGGAAAGACCTAGCACCAAATACAATTTGCCATCTGATCTACCTTCTGGAGGCAGTCAAAATGAGTATTTGAATTCTTCCCTACCTTATTCCTGTGCTGAGATACAGGCTGCTCCAACCTGCTATAAAATGCTTGATTTCGAGAGTGAGCGAAACTAATGAAAACGTTGTTGGGGGTAAAACCTAAAGGGAAAGACCTAGCACCAAATACAATTTGCCATCTGATCTAACTTCTGGAGGCAGTCAAAATGATCCTTATGAAATTCTTCCCTACCTTATTCCTGTGCTGAGATACAGGCTGCTCCAACCTGCTGTAAAATGCTTGATTTTCGAGAGTGAGCGAAACTAATGAAAACATTGTTGGGGTAAAACCTAAAGGGAAAGGCCTAGCACCAAATTCCATTGGCCATCTGATCTAACTTCTGGAGGCAGTCAAAATGAGTATTTGAATTCTTCCCTACCTTATTCCTGTGCTGAGATACAGGCTGCTCCAACCTGCTGTAAAATGCTTGATTTCGAGAGTGAGCGAAACTAATGAAAACATTGTTGGGGTAAAACCTAAAGGGAAAGGCCTAGCACCAAATTGCATTGTCCATCTGATCTAACTTCTGGAGGCAGTCAAAATGAGTATTTGAATTCTTCCCTACCTTATTCCTGTGCTGAGATACAGGCTGCTCCAACCGGCTGTAAAATGCTTGATTTCGAGAGTGAGCGAAACTAATGAAAACATTGTTGGGGTAAAACCTAAAGGGAAAGACCTAGCACCAAATACAATTTGCCATCTGGCCTAACTTCTGGAGGCAGTCAAAATGAGTATTTGAATTCTTCCCTACCTTATTCCTGTGCTGAGATACAGGCTGCTCCAACCTGCTGTAAAATGCTTGATTTCGAGAGTGAGCGAAACTAATGAAAACATTGTTGGGGTAAAACCTAAAGGGAAAAGGCCTAGCACCAAATTGCATTGGCCATCTGATCTAACTTCTGGAGGCAGTCAAAATGAGTATTTGAATTCTTCCCTACCTTATTCCTGTGCTGAGATACAGGCTGCTCCAACCTGCTGTAAAATGCTTGATTTCGAGAGTGAGCGAAACTAATGAAAACATTGTTGGGGGTAAAACCTAAAGGGAAAGACCTAGCACCAAATTGCATTGGCCATCTGATCTAACTTCTGGAGGCAGTCAAAATGATCCTTAGAATTCTTCCCTACCTTATTCCTGTGCTGAGATACAGGGTGCTCCAACCGGCTGTAAAATGCTTGATTTCGAGAGTGAGCGAAACTAATGAAAACATTGTTGGGGTAAAACCTAAAGGGAAAGACCTAGCACCAAATACAATTTGCCATCTGGTCTAACTTCTGGAGGCAGTCAAAATGAGTATTTGAATTCTTCCCTACCTTATTCCTGTGCTGAGATACAGGCTGCTCCAACCTGCTGTAAAATGCTTGATTTCGAGAGTGAGCGAAACTAATGAAAACATTGTTGGGGTAAAACCTAAAGGGAAAGGCCTAGCACCAAATTCCATTGGCCATCTGATCTAACTTCTGGAGGCAGTCAAAATGAGTATTTGAATTCTTCCCTACCTTATTCCTGTGCTGAGATACAGGCTGCTCCACCTGCTGTAAAATGCTTGATTTCGAGAGTGATCGAAACCAATGAAAACATAGTTGGGGTAAAACCTAAAGGGAAAGTCCTAGCACCAAATTGCATTGGCCATCTGATCTAACTTCTGGAGGCAGTCAAAATGAGTATTTGAATTCTTCCCTACCTTATTCCTGTGCTGAGATACAGGCTGCTCCAACCTGCTATAAAATGCTTGATTTCGAGAGTGAGCGAAAGTAATGAAAACATTGTTGGGGGGTAAAACCTAAAGGGAAAGACCTAGCACCAAATCCAATTTGCCATCTGATCTAACTTCTGGAGGCAGTCAAAATGATCCTTAGAATTCTTCCCTACCTTATTCCTGTGCTGAGATACAGGGCTGCTCCAACCTGCTGTAAAATGCTTGATTTCGAGAGTGAGCGAAACTAATGAAAACATTGTTGGGGTAAAACCTAAAGGGAAAGACCTAGCACCAAATACAATTTGCCATCTGATCTAACTTCTGGAGGCAGTCAAAATGAGTATTTGAATTCTTCCCTACCTTATTCCTGTGCTGAGATACAGGCTGCTCCAACCTGCTGTAAAATGCTTGATTTCGAGAGTGAGCGAAACTAATGAAAACATTGTTGGCGTGAAACCTAAAGGGAAAGACCTGGCACCAAATACAATTTGCCATCTGATCTAACTTCTGGAGGCAGTCAAAATGAGTATTTGAATTCTTCCCTACCTTATTCCTGTGCTGAGATACAGGCTGCTCCAACCTGCTGTAAAATGCTTGATTTCGAGAGTGAGCGAAACTAATGAAAACATTGTTGGGGTAAAACCTAAAGGGAAAGACCTAGCACCAAATCCAATTTGCCATCTGATCTAACTTCTGGAGGCAGTCAAAATGATCCTTAGAATTCTTCCCTACCTTATTCCTGTGCTGAGATACAGGCTGCTCCAACCTGCTGTAAAATGCTTGATTTCGAGAGTTATCGAAACTAACGAAAACATTGTTGGGGTAAAACCTAAAGGGAAAGACCTAGCACCAAATACAATTTGCCATCTGATCTAACTTCTGGAGGCAGTCAAAATGAGTATTTGAATTCTTCCCTACCTTATTCCTGTGCTGAGATACAGGCTGCTCCAACCTGCTGTAAAATGCTTGATTTCGAGAGTGAGTGAAACTAATGAAAACATTGTTGGGGTAAAACCTAAAGGGAAAGGCCTAGCACCAAATTGCATTGGCCATCTGATCTAACTTCTGGAGGCAGTCAAAATGATCCTTAGAATTCTTCCCTACCTTATTCCTGTGCTGAGATACAGGCTGCTCCAACCTGCTGTAAAATGCTTGATTTCGAGAGTGAGCGAAACTAATGAAAACATTGTTGGGGTAAAACCTAAAGGGAAAGACCTAGCACCAAATACAATTTGCCATCTGATCTAACTTCTGGAGGCAGTCAAAATGATCCTCAGAATTCTTCCCTACCTTATTCCTGTGCTGAGATACAGGCTGCTCCAACCTGCTGTAAAATGCTTGATTTCGAGGAGTGAGCGAAACTAATGAAAACATTGTTGGCGAAAAACCTAAAGGGAAAGGCCTAGCACCAAATTGCATTGGCCATCTGATCTAACTTCTGGAGGCAGACAAAATGAGCCTTAGAATTCTTCCCTACCTTATTCCTGTGCTGAGATACAGGCTGCTCCAACCCTGCTGTAAAATGCTTGATTTCGAGAGTGAGCGAAACTAATGAAAACATTGTTGGGGGTAAAACCTAAAGGGAAAGACCTAGCACCAAATACAATTTGCCATCTGATCTAACTTCTGGAGGCAGTCAAAATGATCCTTAGAATTCTTCCCTACCTTATTCCTGTGCTGAGATACAGGCTGCTCCAACCTGCTGTAAAATGCTTGATTTCGAGAGTGATCAAAACTAATGAAAACATTGTTGGCGAAAAACCTAAAGGGAAAGGCCTAGCACCAAATTGCATTGGCCATCTGATCTAACTTCTGGAGGCAGACAAAATGATCCTTAGAATTCTTCCCTACCTTATTCCTGTGCTGAGATACAGGCTGCTCCAACCTGCTGTAAAATGCTTGATTTCGAGAGAGTGAGCGAAACTAATGAAAACATTGTTGGGGTAAAACCTAAAGGGAAAGACCTAGCACCAAATACAATTTGCCATCTGATCTAACTTCTGGAGGCAGTCAAAATGAGTATTTGAATTCTTCCCTACCTTATTCCTGTGCTGAGATACAGGCTGCTCCAACCTGCTGTAAAATGCTTGATTTCGAGAGTGAGCGAAACTAATGAAAACATTGTTGGGGTAAAACCTAAAGGGAAAGACCTAGCACCAAATACAATTTGCCATCTGATCTAACTTCTGGAGGCAGTCAAAATGATCCTTAGAATTCTTCCCTACCTTATTCCTGTGCTGAGATACAGGCTGCTCCAACCTGCTGTAAAATGCTTGATTTCGAGAGTGAGCGAAACTAATGAAAACATTGTTGGGGTAAAACCTAAAGGGAAAGGCCTAGCACCAAATTCCATTGTCCATCTGATCTAACTTCTGGAGGCAGTCAAAATGAGTATTTGAATTCTTCCCTACCTTATTCCTGTGCTGAGATACAGGGTGCTCCAACCGGCTGTAAAATGCTTGATTTTCTAGAGTGAGCGAAACTAGTGAAAACATTGTTGGGGTAAAACCTAAAGGGAAAGACCTAGCACCAAATACAATTTGCCATCTGGTCTAACTTCTGGAGGCAGTCAAAATGAGTATTTGAATTCTTCCCTACCTTATTCCTGTGCTGAGATACAGGCTGCTCCAACCTGCTATAAAATGCTTGATTTCGAGAGTGAGCGAAACTAATGAAAACGTTGTTGGGGGTAAAACCTAAAGGGAAAGACCTAGCACCAAATACAATTTGCCATCTGATCTAACTACTGGAGGCAGTCAAAATGATCCTTAGAATTCTTCCCTACCTTATTCCTGTGCTGAGATACAGGCTGCTCCAACCCCCTGTAAAATGCTTGATTTCGAGAGTGAGCGAAACTAATGAAAACATTGTTGGGGTAAAACCTAAAGGGAAAGACCTAGCACCAAATACAATTTGCCATCTGATCTAACTTCTGGAGGCAGTCAAAATGAGTATTTGAATTCTTCCCTACCTTATTCCTGTGCTGAGATACAGGCTGCTCCAACCTGCTGTAAAATGCTTGATTTCGAGAGTGAGCGAAACTAATGAAAACATTGTTGGGGTAAAACCTAAAGGGAAAGGCCTAGCACCAAATTGCATTGTCCATCTGATCTAACTTCTGGAGGCAGTCAAAATGAGTATTTGAATTCTTCCCTACCTTATTCCTGTGCTGAGATACAGGCTGCTCCAACCGGCTGTAAAATGCTTGATTTCGAGAGTGAGCGAAACTAATGAAAACATTGTTGGGGTAAAACCTAAAGGGAAAGACCTAGCACCAAATACAATTTGCCATCTGGCCTAACTTCTGGAGGCAGTCAAAATGAGTATTTGAATTCTTCCCTACCTTATTCCTGTGCTGAGATACAGGCTGCTCCAACCTGCTGTAAAATGCTTGATTTCGAGAGTGAGCGAAACTAATGAAAACATTGTTGGGGTAAAACCTAAAGGGAAAGGCCTAGCACCAAATTGCATTGGCCATCTGATCTAACTTCTGGAGGCAGTCAAAATGAGTATTTGAATTCTTCCCTACCTTATTCCTGTGCTGAGATACAGGCTGCTCCAACCTGCTGTAAAATGCTTGATTTCGAGAGTGAGCGAAACTAATGAAAACATTGTTGGGGGTAAAACCTAAAGGGAAAGACCTAGCACCAAATACAATTTGCCATCTGATCTAACTACTGGAGGCAGTCAAAATGATCCTTAGAATTCTTCCCTACCTTATTCCTGTGCTGAGATACAGGCTGCTCCAACCTGCTGTAAAATGCTTGATTTCGAGAGTGAGCGAAACTAATGAAAACATTGTTGGGGTAAAACCTAAAGGGAAAGACCTAGCACCAAATACAATTTGCCATCTGATCTACCTTCTGGAGGCAGTCAAAATGAGTATTTGAATTCTTCCCTACCTTATTCCTGTGCTGAGATACAGGCTGCTCCAACCTGCTGTAAAATGCTTGATTTCGAGAGTGAGCGAAACTAATGAAAACATTGTTGGGGTAAAACCTAAAGGGAAAGACCTAGCACCAAATTGCATTGGCCATCTGATCTAACTTCTGGAGGCAGTCAAAATGATCCTTAGAATTCTTCCCTACCTTATTCCTGTGCTGAGATACAGGGTGCTCCAACCGGCTGTAAAATGCTTGATTTCGAGAGTGAGCGAAACTAATGAAAACATTGTTGGGGTAAAACCTAAAGGGAAAGACCTAGCACCAAATACAATTTGCCATCTGGTCTAACTTCTGGAGGCAGTCAAAATGAGTATTTGAATTCTTCCCTACCTTATTCCTGTGCTGAGATACAGGCTGCTCCAACCTGCTGTAAAATGCTTGATTTCGAGAGTGAGCGAAACTAATGAAAACATTGTTTGGGGTAAAACCTAAAGGGAAAGGCCTAGCACCAAATTCCATTGGCCATCTGATCTAACTTCTGGAGGCAGTCAAAATGAGTATTTGAATTCTTCCCTACCTTATTCCTGTGCTGAGATACAGGCTGCTCCAACCTGCTGTAAAATGCTTGATTTCGAGAGTGATCGAAACCAATGAAAACATAGTTGGGGTAAAACCTAAAGGGAAAGTCCTAGCACCAAATTGCATTGGCCATCTGATCTAACTTCTGGAGGCAGTCAAAATGAGTATTTGAATTCTTCCCTACCTTATTCCTGTGCTGAGATACAGGCTGCTCCAACCTGCTGTAAAATGCTTGATTTCGAGAGTGAGCGAAACTAATGAAAACATTGTTGGCGTGAAACCTAAAGGGAAAGACCTGGCACCAAATACAATTTGCCATCTGATCTAACTTCTGGAGGCAGTCAAAATGAGTATTTGAATTCTTCCCTACCTTATTCCTGTGCTGAGATACAGGCTGCTCCAACCTGCTGTAAAATGCTTGATTTCGAGAGTTATCGAAACTAATGAAAACATTGTTGGGGTAAAACCTAAAGGGAAAGACCTAGCACCAAATACAATTTGCCATCTGATCTAACTTCTGGAGGCAGTCAAAATGAGTATTTGAATTCTTCCCTACCTTATTCCTGTGCTGAGATACAGGCTGCTCCAACCTGCTGTAAAATGCTTGATTTCGAGAGTGAGCGAAACTAATGAAAACATTGTTGGGGTAAAACCTAAAGGGAAAGACCTAGCACCAAATACAATTTGCCATCTGATCTAACTTCTGGAGGCAGTCAAAATGATCCTTTAAAATTCTTCCCTACCTTATTCCTGTGCTGAGATACAGGCTGCTCCAACCTGCTGTAAAATGCTTGATTTCGAGAGTGAGCGAAACTAATGAAAACATTGTTGGGGTAAAACCTAAAGGGAAAGACCTAGCACCAAATACAATTTGCCATCTGATCTAACTTCTGGAGGCAGTCAAAATGATCCTCAGAATTCTTCCCTACCTTATTCCTGTGCTGAGATACAGGCTGCTCCAACCTGCTGTAAAATGCTTGATTTCGAGAGTGATCAAAACTAATGAAAACATTGTTGGCGAAAAACCTAAAGGGAAAGGCCTAGCACCAAATTGCATTGGCCATCTGATCTAACTTCTGGAGGCAGACAAAATGATCCTTAGAATTCTTCCCTACCTTATTCCTGTGCTGAGATACAGGCTGCTCCAACCTGCTGTAAAATGCTTGATTTCGAGAGTTATCGAAACTAATGAAAACATTGTTGGGGTAAAACCTAAAGGGAAAGACCTAGCACCAAATACAATTTGCCATCTGATCTAACTTCTGGAGGCAGTCACAATGATCCTTAGAATTCTTCCCTACCTTATTCCTGTGCTGAGATACAGGCTGCTCCAACCTGCTGTAAAATGCTTGATTTCGAGAGTGAGCGAAACTAATGAAAACATTGTTGGGGTAAAACCTAAAGGGAAAGACCTAGCACCAAATACAATTTGCCATCTGATCTAACTTCTGGAGGCAGTCACAATGATCCTTAGATTTCTTCCCTACCTTATTCCTGTGCTGAGATACAGGCTGCTCCAACCTGCTGTAAAATGCTTGATTTCGAGAGTGAGCGAAACTAATGAAAACATTGTTGGGGTAAAACCTAAAGGGAAAGGCCTAGCACCAAATTCCATTGGCCATCTGATCTAACTTCTGGAGGCAGTCAAAATGAGTATTTGAATTCTTCCCTACCTTATTCCTGTGCTGAGATACAGGCTGCTCCAACCTGCTGTAAAATGCTTGATTTTCGAGAGTGAGCGAAACTAATGAAAACATTGTTGGGGTAAAACCTAAAGGGAAAGGCCTAGCACCAAATTGTATTGTCCACCTGATCTAACTTCTGGAGGCAGTCAAAATGAGTATTTGAATTCTTCCCTACCTTATTCCTGTGCTGAGATACAGGCTGCTCCAACCTGCTGTAAAATGCTTGATTTCGAGAGTGAGCGAAACTAATGAAAACATTGTTGGGGTAAAACCTAAAGGGAAAGGCCTAGCACCAAATTGCATTGGCCATCTAATCTAACTTCTGGAGGCAGTCTAAATGAGTATTTGAATTCTTCCCTACCTTATTCCTGTGCTGAGATACAGGCTGCTCCAACCTGCTGTAAAATGCTTGATTTCGAGAGTGAGCGAAACTAATGAAAACATTGTTGGGGTAAAACCTAAAGGGAAAGACCTAGCACCAAATACAATTTGCCATCTGATCTAACTTCTGGAGGCAGTCAAAATGATTCTTAGAATTCTTCCCTACCTCATTCCTGTGCTGAGATACAGGCTGCTCCAACCTGCTGTAAAATGCTTGATTTCGAGAGTGAGCGAAACTAATGAAAACATTGTTGGGGTAAAACCTAAAGGGAAAGGCCAAGCACCAAATTCAATTTGCCATCTGATCTAACTTCTGGAGGCAGTCAAAATGAGTATTTGAATTCTTCCCTACCTTATTCCTGTGCTGAGATACAGGCTGCTCCAACCTGCTGTAAAATGCTTGATTTCGAGAGTGAGCGAAACTAATGAAAACGTTGGGGTAAAACCTAAAGGGAAAGCCCTAGCACCAAATTGCATTGGCCATCTGATCTAACTTCTGGAGGCAGTCAAAATGAGTATTTGAATTCTTCCCTACCTTATTCCTGTGCTGAGATACAGGCTGCTCCAACCTGCTGTAAAATGCTTGATTTCGAGAGTGAGCGAAACTAATGAAAACATTGTTGGGGTAAAACCTGAAGGGAAAGACCTAGCACCAAATTGCATTGGCCATCTGATCTAACTTCTGGAGGCAGTCAAAACGATCCTTAGAATTCTTCCCTACCTTATTCCTGTGCTGAGATACAGGCTGCTCCAACCTGCTGTAAAATGCTTGATTTCGAGAGTGAGCGAAACTAATGAAAACATTGTTGGGGTAAAACCTAAAGGGAAAGACCTAGCACCAAATACAATTTGCCATCTGATCTAACTTCTGGAGGCAGTCAAAATGAGCCTTAGAATTCTTCCCTACCTTATTCCTGTGCTGAGATACAGGCTGCTCCAACCTGCTGTAAAATGCTTGATTTCGAGAGTGAGCGAAACTAATGAAAACATTGTTGGCATGAAACCTAAAGGGAAAGACCTGGCACCAAATACAATTTGCCATCTGATCTAACTTCTGGAGGCAGTCAAAATGATCCTTAGAATTCTTCCCTACCTTATTCCAGTGCTGAGATACAGGCTGCTCCAACCTGCTGTAAAATGCTTGATTTCGAGAGTGAGCGAAACTAATGAAAACATTGTTGCGGCAAAGCCTAAAGGGAAAGGCCTAGCACCAAATTGCATTGGCCATCTGATCTAACTTCTGGAGGCAGTCAAAATGAGTATTTGAATTCTTCCCTACCTTATTCCTGTGCTGAGATACAGGCTGCTCCAACCTGCTGTAAAATGCTTGATTTCGAGAGTGAGCGAAACTAATGAAAACATTGTTGGGGTAAAATCTAAAGGGAAAGACCTAGAACCAAATTGCATTGGCCATCTGATCTAACTTCTGGAGGCAGTCAAAATGAGTATTTGAATTCTTCCCTACCTTATTCCTGTGCTGAGATACAGGCTGCTCCAACCTGCTGTAAAATGCTTGATTTCGAGAGTGAGCGAAACTAATGAAAACATTGTTGGGGTAAAACCTAAAGGGAAAGGCCTAGCACCAAATTGCATTGGCCATCTGATCTAACTTCTGGAGGCAGTCAAAGTGAGTATTTGAATTCTTCCCTACCTTATTCCTGTGCTGAGATACAGGCTGCTCCAACCTGCTGTAAAATGCTTGATTTCGAGAGTGAGCGAAACTAATGAAAATATTGTTGGGGTAAAACCTAAAGGGAAAGACCTGGCACCAAATACAATTTGCCATCTGATCTAACTTCTGGAGGCAGTCAAAATGAGTATTTGAATTCTTCCCTACCTTATTCCTGTACTGAGATACAGGCTGCTCCAACCTGCTGTAAAATGCTTGATTTCGAGAGTGAGCGAAACTAATGAAAACATTGTTGGGGTAAAACCTAAAGGGAAAGGCCTAGCACCAAATTGCATTGGCCATCTGATCTAACTTCTGGAGGCAGTCAAAATGAGTATTTGAATTCTTCCCTACCTTATTCCTGTGCTGAGATACAGGCTGCTCCAACCTGCTGTAAAATGCTTGATTTCGAGAGTGAGCGAAACTAATGAAAACATTGTTGGGGTAAAACCTAAAGGGAAAGGCCTAGCACCAAATTGCATTGGCCATCTGATCTAACTTCTGGAGGCAGTCAAAATGAGTATTTGAATTCTTCCCTACCTTATTCCTGTGCTGAGATACAGGCTGCTCCAACCTGCTGTAAAATGCTTGATTTCGAGAGTGAGCGAAACTAATGAAAACATTGTTGGGGTAAAACCTAAAGGGAAAGGCCTAGCACCAAATTGTATTGTCCATCTGATCTAACTTCTGGAGGCAGTCAAAATGAGTATTTGAATTCTTCCCTACCTTATTCCTGTGCTGAGATACAGGGTGCTCCAACCTGCTGTAAAATGCTTGATTTCGAGAGTGAGCGAAACTAATGAAAACATTGTTGGGGTAAAACCTAAAGGGAAAGACCTAGCACCAAATCCAATTTGCCATCTGATCTAACTTCTGGAGGCAGTCACAATGATCCTTAGATTTCTTCCCTACCTTATTCCTGTGCTGAGATACAGGCTGCTCCAACCTGCTGTAAAATGCTTGATTTCGAGAGTGAGCGAAACTAATGAAAACATTGTTGGGGTAAAACCTAAAGGGAAAGGCCTAGCACCAAATTCCATTGGCCATCTGATCTAACTTCTGGAGGCAGTCAAAATGAGTATTTGAATTCTTCCCTACCTTATTCCTGTGCTGAGATACAGGCTGCTCCAACCTGCTGTAAAATGCTTGATTTCGAGAGTGAGCGAAACTAATGAAAACATTGTTGGGGTAAAACCTAAAGGGAAAGACCTGGCACCAAATACAATTTGCCATCTGATCTAACTTCTGGAGGCAGTCAAAATGAGTATTTGAATTCTTCCCTACCTTATTCCTGTGCTGAGATACAGGCTGCTCCAACCTGCTGTAAAATGCTTGATTTCGAGAGTGAGCGAAACTAATGAAAACATTGTTGGGGTAAAACCTAAAGGGAAAGGCCTAGCACCAAATTGCGTTGGCCATCTAATCTAACTTCTGGAGGCAGTCAAAATGAGTATTTGAATTCTTCCCTACCTTATTCCTGTGCTGAGATACAGGCTGCTCCAACCTGCTGTAAAATGCTTGATTTCGAGAGTGAGCGAAACTAATGAAAACATTGTTGGGGTAAAACCTAAAGGGAAAGACCTAGCACCAAATACAATTTGCCATCTGATCTAACTTCTGGAGGCAGTCAAAATGAGTATTTGAATTCTTCCCTACCTTATTCCTGTGCTGAGATACAGGGTGCTCCAACCTGCTGTAAAATGCTTGATTTCGAGAGTGATCGAAACTAATGAAAACATTGTTGGGGTAAAACCTAAAGGGAAAGATCTAGCACCAAATACAATTCGCCATCTGATCTAACTTCTGGAGGCAGTCAAAATGAGTATTTGAATTCTTCCCTACCTTATTCCTGTGCTGAGATACAGGCTGCTCCAACCTGCTGTAAAATGCTTGATTTCGAGAGTGAGCGAAACTAATGAAAACATTGTTGGGGTAAAACCTAAAGGGAAAGGCCTAGCACCAAATTCCATTGGCCATCTGATCTAACTTCTGGAGGCAGTCAAAATGAGTATTTGAATTCTTCCCTACCTTATTCCTGTGCTGAGATACAGGCTGCTCCAACCTGCTGTAAAATGCTTGATTTCGAGAGTGAGCGAAACTAATGAAAACATTGTTGGGGTAAAACCTAAAGGGAAAGACCTAGCACCAAGTACAATTTGCCATCTGATCTAACTTCTGGAGGCAGTCAAAATGAGTATTTGAATTCTTCCCTACCTTATTCCTGTGCTGAGATACAGGCTGCTCCAACCTGCTGTAAAATGCTTGATTTCGAGAGTGAGCGAAACTAATGAAAACATTGTTGGGGTAAAACCTAAAGGGAAAGGCCTAGCACCAAATTCCATTGGCCATCTGATCTAACTTCTGGAGGCAGTCAAAATGAGTATTTGAATTCTTCCCTACCTTATTCCTGTGCTGAGATACAGGCTGCTCCAACCTGCTGTAAAATGCTTGATTTCGAGAGTGATCGAAACTAATGAAAACATTGTTGGGGTAAAACCTAAAGGGAAAGATCTAGCACCAAATACAATTTGCCATCTGATCTAACTTCTGGAGGCAGTCAAAATGAGTATTTGAATTCTTCCCTACCTTATTCCTGTGCTGAGATACAGGCTGCTCCAACCTGCTGTAAAATGCTTGA
The DNA here is from genome assembly GCF_026170545.1 of Melanerpes formicivorus. Taxonomy (NCBI): domain Eukaryota; kingdom Metazoa; phylum Chordata; class Aves; order Piciformes; family Picidae; genus Melanerpes; species Melanerpes formicivorus. The sequence continues at coordinate 206,403 of NW_027142678.1, read as the reverse complement.
TTTCGAGAGTGAGCGAAACTAATGAAAACATTGTTGGGGTAAAACCTAAAGGGAAAGACCTAGCACCAAATACAATTTGCCATCTGATCTAACTTCTGGAGGCAGTCAAAATGAGTATTTGAATACTTCCCTACCTTATTCCTGTGCTGAGATACAGGCTGCTCCAACCTGCTGTAAAATGCTTGATTTCGAGAGTGAGCGAAACTAATGAAAACATTGTTGCGGTAAAACCAAAAGGGAAAGACCTAGCACCAAATACAATTTGCCATCTGATCTAACTTCTGGAGGCAGTCAAAATGATCCTTAGAATTCTTCCCTACCTTATTCCTGTGCTGAGATACAGGCTGCTCCAACCTGCTGTAAAATGCTTGATTTCGAGAGTGAGCGAAACTAATGAAAACATTGTTGGGGTAAAACCTAAAGGGAAAGACCTAGCACCAAATTGTATAGGCCATCTGATCTAACTTCTGGAGGCAGTCACAATGATCCTTAGATTTCTTCCCTACCTTATTCCTGTGCTGAGATACAGGCTGCTCCAACCTCCTGTAAAATGCTTGATTTCGAGCGTGAGCGAAACTAATGAAAACATTGTTGGGGTAAAACCTAAAGGGAAAGGCCTAGCACCAAATTCCATTGGCCATCTGATCTAACTTCTGGAGGCAGTCAAAATGAGCCTTAGAATTCTTCCCTACCTTATTCCTGTGCTGAGATACAGGCTGCTCCAACCTGCTGTAAAATGCTTGATTTCGAGCGTGAGCGAAACTAATGAAAACATTGTTGGGGTAAAACCTAAAGGGAAAGGCCTAGCACCAAATTCCATTGGCCATCTGATCTAACTTCTGGAGGCAGTCAAAATGAGTATTTGAATTCTTCCCTACCTTATTCCTGTGCTGAGATACAGGCTGCTCCAACCTGCTGTAAAATGCTTGATTTCGAGAGTGAGCGAAACTAATGAAAACATTGTTGGGGTAAAACCTAAAGGGAAAGACCTAGCACCAAGTACAATTTGCCATCTGATCTAACTTCTGGAGGCAGTCAAAATGAGTATTTGAATTCTTCCCTACCTTATTCCTGTGCTGAGATACAGGCTGCTCCAACCTGCTGTAAAATGCTTGATTTCGAGAGTGAGCGAAACTAATGAAAACATTGTTGGGGTAAAACCTAAAGGGAAAGGCCTAGCACCAAATTCCATTGGCCATCTGATCTAACTTCTGGAGGCAGTCAAAATGAGTATTTGAATTCTTCCCTACCTTATTCCTGTGCTGAGATACAGGCTGCTCCAACCTGCTGTAAAATGCTTGATTTCGAGAGTGATCGAAACTAATGAAAACATTGTTGGGGTAAAACCTAAAGGGAAAGATCTAGCACCAAATACAATTTGCCATCTGATCTAACTTCTGGAGGCAGTCAAAATGAGTATTTGAATTCTTCCCTACCTTATTCCTGTGCTGAGATACAGGCTGCTCCAACCTGCTGTAAAATGCTTGATTTCGAGAGTGAGCGAAACTAATGAAAACATTGTTGGGGTAAAACCTAAAGGGAAAGACCTAGCACCAAATACAATTTGCCATCTGATCTAACTTCTGGAGGCAGTCAAAATGAGTATTTGAATACTTCCCTACCTTATTCCTGTGCTGAGATACAGGCTGCTCCAACCTGCTGTAAAATGCTTGATTTCGAGAGTGAGCGAAACTAATGAAAACATTGTTGCGGTAAAACCAAAAGGGAAAGACCTAGCACCAAATACAATTTGCCATCTGATCTAACTTCTGGAGGCAGTCAAAATGATCCTTAGAATTCTTCCCTACCTTATTCCTGTGCTGAGATACAGGCTGCTCCAACCTGCTGTAAAATGCTTGATTTCGAGAGTGAGCGAAACTAATGAAAACATTGTTGGGGTAAAACCTAAAGGGAAAGACCTAGCACCAAATACAATTTGCCATCTGATCTAACTTCTGGAGGCAGTCACAATGATCCTTAGATTTCTTCCCTACCTTATTCCTGTGCTGAGATACAGGCTGCTCCAACCTCCTGTAAAATGCTTGATTTCGAGCGTGAGCGAAACTAATGAAAACATTGTTGGGGTAAAACCTAAAGGGAAAGGCCTAGCACCAAATTCCATTGGCCATCTGATCTAACTTCTGGAGGCAGTCAAAATGAGCCTTAGAATTCTTCCCTACCTTATTCCTGTGCTGAGATACAGGCTGCTCCAACCTGCTGTAAAATGCTTGATTTCGAGAGTGAGCGAAACTAATGAAAACATTGTTGGGGTAAAACCTAAAGGGAAAGACCTAGCACCAAATACAATTTGCCATCTGATCTAACTTCTGGAGGCAGTCAAAATGAGTATTTGAATACTTCCCTACCTTATTCCTGTGCTGAGATACAGGCTGCTCCAACCTGCTGTAAAATGCTTGATTTCGAGAGTGAGCGAAACTAATGAAAACATTGTTGGGGTAAAACCTAAAGGGAAAGACCTAGCACCAAATACAATTTGCCATCTGATCTAACTTCTGGAGGCAGTCAAAATGAGTATTTGAATTCTTCCCTACCTTATTCCTGTGCTGAGATACAGGCTGCTCCAACCTGCTGTAAAATGCTTGATTTCGAGAGTGAGCGAAACTAATGAAAACATTGTTGGGGTAAAACCTAAAGGGAAAGACCTAGCACCAAATACAATTTGCCATCTGATCTAACTTCTGGAGGCAGTCAAAATGAGTATTTGAATTCTTCCCTACCTTATTCCTGTGCTGAGATACAGGCTGCTCCAACCTGCTGTAAAATGCTTGATTTCGAGAGTGAGCGAAACTAATGAAAACATTGTTGGGGTAAAACCTAAAGGGAAAGACCTAGCACCAAATACAATTTGCCATCTGATCTAACTTCTGGAGGCAGTCACAATGATCCTTAGATTTCTTCCCTACCTTATTCCTGTGCTGAGATACAGGCTGCTCCAACCTGCTGTAAAATGCTTGATTTCGAGCGTGAGCGAAACTAATGAAAACATTGTTGGGGTAAAACCTAAAGGGAAAGGCCTAGCACCAAATTCCATTGGCCATCTGATCTAACTTCTGGAGGCAGTCAAAATGAGCCTTAGAATTCTTCCCTACCTTATTCCTGTGCTGAGATACAGGCTGCTCCAACCTGCTGTAAAATGCTTGATTTCGAGAGTGAGCGAAACTAATGAAAACATTGTTGGGGTAAAACCTAAAGGGAAAGACCTAGCACCAAATACAATTTGCCATCTGATCTAACTTCTGGAGGCAGTCAAAATGAGTATTTGAATACTTCCCTACCTTATTCCTGTGCTGAGATACAGGCTGCTCCAACCTGCTGTAAAATGCTTGATTTCGAGAGTGAGCGAAACTAATGAAAACATTGTTGGGGTAAAACCTAAAGGGAAAGACCTAGCACCAAATACAATTTGCCATCTGATCTAACTTCTGGAGGCAGTCAAAATGAGTATTTGAATTCTTCCCTACCTTATTCCTGTGCTGAGATACAGGCTGCTCCAACCTGCTGTAAAATGCTTGATTTCGAGAGTGAGCGAAACTAATGAAAACATTGTTGGGGTAAAACCTAAAGGGAAAGACCTAGCACCAAATACAATTTGCCATCTGATCTAACTTCTGGAGGCAGTCAAAATGAGTATTTGAATTCTTCCCTACCTTATTCCTGTGCTGAGATACAGGCTGCTCCAACCTGCTGTAAAATGCTTGATTTCGAGAGTGAGCGAAACTAATGAAAACATTGTTGGGGTAAAACCTAAAGGGAAAGACCTAGCACCAAATACAATTTGCCATCTGATCTAACTTCTGGAGGCAGTCAAAATGAGCCTTAGAATTCTTCCCTACCTTATTCCTGTGCTGAGATACAGGCTGCTCCAACCTGCTGTAAAATGCTTGATTTCAAGAGTGAGCGAAACTAATGAAAACATTGTTGGGGTAAAACCTAAAGGGAAAGGCCTAGCACCAAATTGCATTGGCCATCTGATCTAACTTCTGGAGGCAGTCAAAATGAGTATTTGAATTCTTCCCTACCTTATTCCTGTGCTGAGATACAGGCTGCTCCAACCTGCTGTAAAATGCTTGATTTCGAGAGTGAGCGAAACTAATGAAAACATTGTTGGGGTAAAACCTAAAGGGAAAGACCTAGCACCAAATACAATTTGCCATCTGATCTAACTTCTGGAGGCAGTCAAAATGAGTATTTGAATTCTTCCCTACCTTATTCCTGTGCTGAGATACAGGCTGCTCCAACCGGCTGTAAAATGCTTGATTTCGAGAGTGATCGAAACTAATCAAAACATTGTTGGGGTAAAACCTAAAGGGAAAGACCTAGCACGAAATACAATTTGCCATCTGGTCTAACTTCTGGAGGCAGTCAAAATGAGTATTTGAATTCTTCCCTACCTTATTCCTGTGCTGAGATACAGGCTGCTCCAACCTGCTGTAAAATGCTTGATTTCGAGAGTGAGCGAAACTAATGAAAACATTGTTGGGGTAAAACCTAAAGGGAAAGGCCTAGCACCAAATTGCATTGGCCATCTGATCTAACTTCTGGAGGCAGTCAAAATGAGTATTTGAATTCTTCCCTACCTTATTCCTGTGCTGAGATACAGGCTGCTCCAACCTGCTGTAAAATGCTTGATTTCGAGAGTGATCGAAACCAATGAAAACATTGTTGGGGTAAAACCTAAAGGGAAAGTCCTAGCACCAAATTGCATTGGCCATCTGATCTAACTTCTGGAGGCAGTCAAAATGAGTATTTGAATTCTTCCCTACCTTATTCCTGTGCTGAGATACAGGCTGCTCCAACCTGCTGTAAAATGCTTGATTTCGAGAGTGAGCGAAACTAATGAAAACATTGTTGGGGTAAAACCTAAAGGGAAAGACCTAGCACCAAATACAATTTGCCATCTGATCTAACTTCTGGAGGCAGTCAAAATGAGTATTTGAATTCTTCCCTACCTTATTCCTGTGCTGAGATACAGGCTGCTCCAACCTGCTGTAAAATGCTTGATTTCGAGAGTGAGCGAAACTAATGAAAACATTGTTGGGGTAAAACCTAAAGGGAAAGACCTAGCACCAAATACAATTTGCCATCTGATCTAACTTCTGGAGGCAGTCAAAATGAGTATTTGAATTCTTCCCTACCTTATTCCTGTGCTGAGATACAGGCTGCTCCAACCTGCTGTAAAATGCTTGATTTCGAGAGTGAGCGAAACTAATGAAAACATTGTTGGGGTAAAACCTAAAGGGAAAGACCTAGCACCAAATACAATTTGCCATCTGATCTAACTTCTGGAGGCAGTCAAAATGAGTATTTGAATTCTTCCCTACCTTATTCCTGTGCTGAGATAGAGGCTGCTCCAACCTGCTGTAAAATGCTTGATTTCGAGAGTGAGCGAAACTAATGAAAACATTGTTGGGGTAAAACCTAAAGGGAAAGACCTAGCACCAAATCCAATTTGCCATCTGATCTAACTTCTGGAGGCAGTCAAAATGATCCTTAGAATTCTTCCCTACCTTATTCCTGTGCTGAGATACAGGCTGCTCCAACCTGCTGTAAAATGCTTGATTTCGAGAGTGAGCGAAACTAATGAAAACATTGTTGGGGTAAAACCTAAAGGGAAAGGCCTAGCACCAAATTGCATTGGCCATCTGATCTAACTTCTGGAGGCAGTCAAAATGAGTATTTGAATTCTTCCCTACCTTATTCCTGTGCTGAGATACAGGCTGCTCCAACCTGCTGTAAAATGCTTGATTTCGAGAGTGAGCGAAACTAATGAAAACATTGTTGGGGTAAAACCTAAAGGGAAAGACCTAGCACCAAATACAATTTGCCATCTGATCTAACTTCTGGAGGCAGTCAAAATGAGTATTTGAATTCTTCCCTACCTTATTCCTGTGCTGAGATACAGGCTGCTCCAACCTGCTGTAAAATGCTTGATTTCGAGAGTGAGCGAAACTAATGAAAACATTGTTGGGGTAAAACCTAAAGGGAAAGGCCTAGCACCAAATTGCATTGGCCATCTGATCTAACTTCTGGAGGCAGTCAAAATGAGTATTTGAATTCTTCCCTACCTTATTCCTGTGCTGAGATACAGGCTGCTCCAACCTGCCGTAAAATGCTTGATTTCGAGAGTGAGCGAAACTAATGAAAACATTGTTGGGGTAAAACCTAAAGGGAAAGACCTAGCACCAAATACAATTTGCCATCTGATCTAACTTCTGGAGGCAGTCAAAATGAGTATTTGAATTCTTCCCTACCTTATTCCTGTTCTGAGATACAGGCTGCTCCAACCTGCTGTAAAATGCTTGATTTCAAGAGTGAGCGAAACTAATGAAAACATTGTAGGGGTAAAACCTAAAGGGAAAGTCCTAGCACCAAATTGCATTGGCCATCTGATCTAACTTCTGGAGGCAGTCAAAATGAGTATTTGAATTCTTCCCTACCTTATTCCTGTGCTGAGATACAGGCTGCTCCAACCTGCTGTAAAATGCTTGATTTCGAGAGTGAGCGAAACTAATGAAAACATTGTTGGGGTAAAACCTAAAGGGAAAGACCTGGCAGCAAATACAATTTGCCATCTGATCTAACTTCTGGAGGCAGTCAAAATGAGTATTTGAATTCTTCCCTACCTTATTCCTGTGCTGAGATAGAGGCTGCTCCAACCTGCTGTAAAATGCTTGATTTCGAGAGTGAGCGAAACTAATGAAAACATTGTTGGGTAAAACCTAAAGGGAAAGACCTAGCACCAAATACAATTTGCCATCTGATCTAACTTCTGGAGGCAGTCAAAATGATCCTTAGATTTCTTCCCTACCTTATTCCTGTGCTGAGATACAGGCTGCTCCAACCTGCTGTAAAATGCTTCATTTCGAGAGTGAGCGAAACTAATGAAAACATTGTTGGGGTAAAACCTAAAGGGAAAGGCCTAGCACCAAATTGCATTGGCCATCTGATCTAACTTCTGGAGGCAGTCAAAATGAGTATTTGAATTCTTCCCTACCTTATTCCTGTGCTGAGATACAGGCTGCTCCAACCTGCTGTAAAATGCTTGATTTCGAGAGTGAGCGAAACTAATGAAAACATTGTTGGGGTAAAACCTAAAGGGAAAGACCTAGCACCAAATACAATTTGCCATCTGATCTAACTTCTGGAGGCAGTCAAAATGAGTATTTGAATTCTTCCCTACCTTATTCCTGTGCTGAGATACAGGCTGCTCCAACCTGCTGTAAAATGCTTGATTTCGAGAGTGAGCGAAACTAATGAAAACATTGTTGGGGTAAAACCTAAAGGGAAAGGCCTAGCACCAAATTGCATTGGCCATCTGATCTAACTTCTGGAGGCAGTCAAAATGATTCTTAGAATTCTTCCCTACCTTATTCCTGTGCTGAGATACAGGCTGCTCCAACCTGCTGTAAAATGCTTGATTTCGAGAGTGAGCGAAACTAATGAAAACATTGTTGGGTAAACCCTAAAGGGAAAGTCCTAGCACCAAATTGCATTGGCCATCTGATCTAACTTCTGGAGGCAGTCAAAATGAGTATTTGAATTCTTCCCTACCTTATTCCTGTGCTGAGATACAGGCTGCTCCAACCTGCTGTAAAATGCTTGATTTCGAGAGTGAGCGAAACTAATGAAAACATTGTTGGGGTAAAACCTAAAGGGAAAGACCTAGCACCAAATACAATTTGCCATCTGATCTAACTTCTGGAGGCAGTCACAATGATCCTTAGATTTCTTCCCTACCTTATTCCTGTGCTGAGATACAGGCTGCTCCAACCTCCTGTAAAATGCTTGATTTCGAGCGTGAGCGAAACTAATGAAAACATTGTTGGGGTAAAACCTAAAGGGAAAGGCCTAGCACCAAATTCCATTGGCCATCTGATCTAACTTCTGGAGGCAGTCAAAATGAGCCTTAGAATTCTTCCCTACCTTATTCCTGTGCTGAGATACAGGCTGCTCCAACCTGCTGTAAAATGCTTGATTTCGAGAGTGAGCGAAACTAATGAAAACATTGTTGGGGTAAAACCTAAAGGGAAAGACCTAGCACCAAATACAATTTGCCATCTGATCTAACTTCTGGAGGCAGTCAAAATGAGTATTTGAATACTTCCCTACCTTATTCCTGTGCTGAGATACAGGCTGCTCCAACCTGCTGTAAAATGCTTGATTTCGAGAGTGAGCGAAACTAATGAAAACATTGTTGGGGTAAAACCTAAAGGGAAAGACCTAGCACCAAATACAATTTGCCATCTGATCTAACTTCTGGAGGCAGTCAAAATGAGTATTTGAATTCTTCCCTACCTTATTCCTGTGCTGAGATACAGGCTGCTCCAACCTGCTGTAAAATGCTTGATTTCGAGAGTGAGCGAAACTAATGAAAACATTGTTGGGGTAAAACCTAAAGGGAAAGACCTAGCACCAAATACAATTTGCCATCTGATCTAACTTCTGGAGGCAGTCAAAATGAGTATTTGAATTCTTCCCTACCTTATTCCTGTGCTGAGATACAGGCTGCTCCAACCTGCTGTAAAATGCTTGATTTCGAGAGTGAGCGAAACTAATGAAAACATTGTTGGGGTAAAACCTAAAGGGAAAGACCTAGCACCAAATACAATTTGCCATCTGATCTAACTTCTGGAGGCAGTCAAAATGAGTATTTGAATTCTTCCCTACCTTATTCCTGTGCTGAGATACAGGCTGCTCCAACCTGCTGTAAAATGCTTGATTTCAAGAGTGAGCGAAACTAATGAAAACATTGTTGGGGTAAAACCGAAAGGGAAAGGCCTAGCACCAAATTGCATTGGCCATCTGATCTAACTTCTGGAGGCAGTCAAAATGAGTATTTGAATTCTTCCCTACCTTATTCCTGTGCTGAGATACAGGCTGCTCCAACCTGCTGTAAAATGCTTGATTTCGAGAGTGAGCGAAACTAATGAAAACATTGTTGGGGTAAAACCTAAAGGGAAAGACCTAGCACGAAATACAATTTGCCATCTGGTCTAACTTCTGGAGGCAGTCAAAATGAGTATTTGAATTCTTCCCTACCTTATTCCTGTGCTGAGATACAGGCTGCTCCAACCTGCTGTAAAATGCTTGATTTCGAGAGTGAGCGAAACTAATGAAAACATTGTTGGGGTAAAACCTAAAGGGAAAGGCCTAGCACCAAATTGCATTGGCCATCTGATCTAACTTCTGGAGGCAGTCAAAATGATCCTTAGAATTCTTCCCTACCTTATTCCTGTGCTGAGATACAGGCTGCTCCAACCTGCTGTAAAATGCTTGATTTCGAGAGTGATCGAAACCAATGAAAACATTGTTGGGGTAAAACCTAAAGGGAAAGTCCTAGCACCAAATTGCATTGGCCATCTGATCTAACTTCTGGAGGCAGTCAAAATGAGTATTTGAATTCTTCCCTACCTTATTCCTGTGCTGAGATACAGGCTGCTCCAACCTGCTGTAAAATGCTTGATTTCGAGAGTGAGCGAAACTAATGAAAACATTGTTGGGGTAAAACCTAAAGGGAAAGACCTAGCACCAAATACAATTTGCCATCTGATCTAACTTCTGGAGGCAGTCAAAATGAGTATTTGAATTCTTCCCTACCTTATTCCTGTGCTGAGATACAGGCTGCTCCAACCTGCTGTAAAATGCTTGATTTCGAGAGTGAGCGAAACTAATGAAAACATTGTTGGGGTAAAAGCTAAAGGGAAAGACCTAGCACCAAATACAATTTGCCATCTGATCTAACTTCTGGAGGCAGTCAAAATGAGTATTTGAATTCTTCCCTACCTTATTCCTGTGCTGAGATACAGGCTGCTCCAACCTGCTGTAAAATGCTTGATTTCGAGAGTGAGCGAAACTAATGAAAACATTGTTGGGGTAAAACCTAAAGGGAAAGACCTGGCACCAAATACAATTTGCATATCTGATCTAACTTCTGGAGGCAGTCAAAATGAGTATTTGAATTCTTCCCTACCTTATTCCTGTGCTGAGATAGAGGCTGCTCCAACCTGCTGTAAAATGCTTGATTTCGAGAGTGAGCGAAACTAATGAAAACATTGTTGGGGTAAAACCTAAAGGGAAAGACCTAGCACCAAATACAATTTGCCATCTGATCTAACTTCTGGAGGCAGTCAAAATGATCCTTAGAATTCTTCCCTACCTTATTCCTGTGCTGAGATACAGGCTGCTCCAACCTGCTGTAAAATGCTTGATTTCGAGAGTGAGCGAAACTAATGAAAACATTGTTGGGGTAAAACCTAAAGGGAAAGGCCTAGCACCAAATTGCATTGGCCATCTGATCTAACTTCTGGAGGCAGTCAAAATGAGTATTTGAATTCTTCCCTACCTTATTCCTGTGCTGAGATACAGGCTGCTCCAACCTGCTGTAAAATGCTTGATTTCGAGAGTGAGCGAAACTAATGAAAACATTGTTGGGGTAAAACCTAAAGGGAAAGACCTAGCACCAAATACAATTTGCCATCTGATCTAACTTCTGGAGGCAGTCAAAATGAGTATTTGAATTCTTCCCTACCTTATTCCTGTGCTGAGATACAGGCTGCTCCAACCTGCTGTAAAATGCTTGATTTCGAGAGTGAGCGAAACTAATGAAAACATTGTTGGGGTAAAACCTAAAGGGAAAGGCCTAGCACCAAATTGCATTGGCCATCTGATCTAACTTCTGGAGGCAGTCAAAATGAGTATTTGAATTCTTACCTACCTTATTCCTGTGCTGAGATACAGGCTGCTCCAACCTGCTGTAAAATGCTTGATTTCGAGAGTGAGCGAAACTAATGAAAACATTGTTGGGGTAAAACCTAAAGGGAAAGACCTAGCACCAAATCCAATTTGCCATCTGATCTAACTTCTGGAGGCAGTCAAAATGATCCTTAGAATTCTTCCCTACCTTATTCCTGTGCTGAGATACAGGCTGCTCCAACCTGCTGTAAAATGCTTGATTTCGAGAGTGAGCGAAACCAATGAAAACATTGTTGGGGTAAAACCTAAAGGGAAAGTCCTAGCACCAAATTGCATTGGCCATCTGATCTAACTTCTGGAGGCAGTCAAAATGAGTATTTGAATTCTTCCCTACCTTATTCCTGTGCTGAGATACAGGCTGCTCCAACCTGCTGTAAAATGCTTGATTTCGAGAGTGAGCGAAACTAATGAAAACATTGTTGGGGTAAAACCTAAAGGGAAAGACCTAGCACCAAATACAATTTGCCATCTGATCTAACTTCTGGAGGCAGTCAAAATGAGTATTTGAATTCTTCCCTACCTTATTCCTGTGCTGAGATACAGGCTGCTCCAACCTGCTGTAAAATGCTTGATTTCGAGAGTGAGCGAAACTAATGAAAACATTGTTGGGGTAAAACCTAAAGGGAAAGACCTAGCACCAAATACAATTTGCCATCTGATCTAACTTCTGGAGGCAGTCAAAATGAGTATTTGAATTCTTCCCTACCTTATTCCTGTGCTGAGATACAGGCTGCTCCAACCTGCTGTAAAATGCTTGATTTCGAGAGTGAGCGAAACTAATGAAAACATTGTTGGGGTAAAACCTAAAGGGAAAGACCTGGCAGCAAATACAATTTGCCATCTGATCTAACTTCTGGAGGCAGTCAAAATGAGTATTTGAATTCTTCCCTACCTTATTCCTGTGCTGAGATAGAGGCTGCTCCAACCTGCTGTAAAATGCTTGATTTCGAGAGTGAGCGAAACTAATGAAAACATTGTTGGGTAAAACCTAAAGGGAAAGACCTAGCACCAAATACAATTTGCCATCTGATCTAACTTCTGGAGGCAGTCAAAATGATCCTTAGATTTCTTCCCTACCTTATTCCTGTGCTGAGATACAGGCTGCTCCAACCTGCTGTAAAATGCTTCATTTCGAGAGTGAGCGAAACTAATGAAAACATTGTTGGGGTAAAACCTAAAGGGAAAGGCCTAGCACCAAATTGCATTGGTGATCTGATCTAACTTCTGGAGGCAGTCAAAATGAGTATTTGAATTCTTCCCTACCTTATTCCTGTGCTGAGATACAGGCTGCTCCAACCTGCTATAAAATGCTTGATTTCGAGAGTGAGCGAAACTAATGAAAACATTGTTGGGGTAAAACCTAAAGGGAAAGACCTAGCACCAAATACAATTTGCCATCTGATCTAACTTCTGGAGGCAGTCAAAATGAGTATTTGAATTCTTCCCTACCTTATTCCTGTGCTGAGATACAGGCTGCTCCAACCTGCTGTAAAATGCTTGATTTCGAGAGTGAGCGAAACTAATGAAAACATTGTTGGGGTAAAACCTAAAGGGAAAGACCTAGCACCAAATTGCATTGGCCATCTGATCTAACTTCTGGAGGCAGTCAAAATGATTCTTAGAATTCTTCCCTACCTTATTCCTGTGCTGAGATACAGGCTGCTCCAACCTGCTGTAAAATGCTTGATTTCGAGAGTGAGCGAAACTAATGAAAACATTGTTGGGTAAACCCTAAAGGGAAAGTCCTAGCACCAAATTGCATTGGCCATCTGATCTAACTTCTGGAGGCAGTCAAAATGAGTATTTGAATTCTTCCCTACCTTATTCCTGTGCTGAGATACAGGCTGCTCCAACCTGCTGTAAAATGCTTGATTTCGAGAGTGAGCGAAACTAATGAAAACATTGTTGGGGTAAAACCTAAAGGGAAAGACCTAGCACCAAATACAATTTGCCATCTGATCTAACTTCTGGAGGCAGTCAAAATGATCCTTAGAATTCCTCCCTACCTTATTCCTGTGCTGAGATACAGGCTGCTCCAACCTGCTGTAAAATGCTTGATTTCGAGAGTGAGCGAAACTAATGAAAACATTGTTGGGTAAAACCTAAAGGGAAAGACCTAGCACCAAATACAATTTGCCATCTGATCTAACTTCTGGAGGCAGTCAAAATGATCCTTAGATTTCTTCCCTACCTTATTCCTGTGCTGAGATACAGGCTGCTCCAACCTGCTGTAAAATGCTTCATTTCGAGAGTGAGCGAAACTAATGAAAACATTGTTGGGGTAAAACCTAAAGGGAAAGGCCTAGCACCAAATTGCATTGGCCATCTGATCTAACTTCTGGAGGCAGTCAAAATGAGTATTTGAATTCTTCCCTACCTTATTCCTGTGCTGAGATACAGGCTGCTCCAACCTGCTATAAAATGCTTGATTTCGAGAGTGAGCGAAACTAATGAAAACATTGTTGGGGTAAAACCTAAAGGGAAAGACCTAGCACCAAATACAATTTGCCATCTGATCTAACTTCTGGAGGCAGTCAAAATGAGTATTTGAATTCTTCCCTACCTTATTCCTGTGCTGAGATACAGGCTGCTCCAACCTGCTGTAAAATGCTTGATTTCGAGAGTGAGCGAAACTAATGAAAACATTGTTGGGGTAAAACCTAAAGGGAAAGACCTAGCACCAAATTGCATTGGCCATCTGATCTAACTTCTGGAGGCAGTCAAAATGATTCTTAGAATTCTTCCCTACCTTATTCCTGTGCTGAGATACAGGCTGCTCCAACCTGCTGTAAAATGCTTGATTTCGAGAGTGAGCGAAACTAATGAAAACATTGTTGGGTAAACCCTAAAGGGAAAGTCCTAGCACCAAATTGCATTGGCCATCTGATCTAACTTCTGGAGGCAGTCAAAATGAGTATTTGAATTCTTCCCTACCTTATTCCTGTGCTGAGATACAGGCTGCTCCAACCTGCTGTAAAATGCTTGATTTCGAGAGTGAGCGAAACTAATGAAAACATTGTTGGGGTAAAACCTAAAGGGAAAGACCTAGCACCAAATACAATTTGCCATCTGATCTAACTTCTGGAGGCAGTCAAAATGATCCTTAGAATTCCTCCCTACCTTATTCCTGTGCTGAGATACAGGCTGCTCCAACCTGCTGTAAAATGCTTGATTTCGAGAGTGAGCGAAACTAATGAAAACATTGTTGGGGTAAAACCTAAAGGGAAAGACCTAGCACCAAATACAATTTGCCATCTGATCTAACTTCTGGAGGCAGTCAAAATGATCCTTAGATTTCTTCCCTACCTTATTCCTGTGCTGAGATACAGGCTGCTCCAACCTGCTGTAAAATGCTTGATTTCGAGAGTGAGCGAAACTAATGAAAACATTGTTGGGGTAAAACCTAAAGGGAAAGGCCTAGCACCAAATTCCATTGGCCATCTGATCTAACTTCTGGAGGCAGTCAAAATGAGTATTTGAATTCTTCCCTACCTTATTCCTGTGCTGAGATAGAGGCTGCTCCAACCTGCTGTAAAATGCTTGATTTTGAGAGTGAGCGAAACTAATGAAAACGTTGTTGGGGTAAAACCTAAAGGGAAAGACCTAGCACCAAATCCAATTTGCCATCTGATCTAACTTCTGGAGGCAGTCAAAATGAGTATTTGAATTCTTCCCTACCTTATTCCTGTGCTGAGATACAGGCTGCTCCAACCTGCTGTAAAATGCTTGATTTCGAGAGTGAGCGAAACTAATGAAAACATTGTTGGGGTAAAACCTAAAGGGAAAGACCTAGCACCAAATTGCATTGGCCATCTGATCTAACTTCTGGAGGCAGTCAAAATGATTCTTAGAATTCTTCCCTACCTTATTCCTGTGCTGAGATACAGGCTGCTCCAACCTGCTGTAAAATGCTTGATTTCGAGAGTGAGCGAAACTAATGAAAACATTGTTGGGTAAACCCTAAAGGGAAAGTCCTAGCACCAAATTGCATTGGCCATCTGATCTAACTTCTGGAGGCAGTCAAAATGAGTATTTGAATTCTTCCCTACCTTATTCCTGTGCTGAGATACAGGCTGCTCCAACCTGCTGTAAAATGCTTGATTTCGAGAGTGAGCGAAACTAATGAAAACATTGTTGGGGTAAAACCTAAAGGGAAAGACCTAGCACCAAATACAATTTGCCATCTGATCTAACTTCTGGAGGCAGTCAAAATGATCCTTAGAATTCCTCCCTACCTTATTCCTGTGCTGAGATACAGGCTGCTCCAACCTGCTGTAAAATGCTTGATTTCGAGAGTGAGCGAAACTAATGAAAACATTGTTGGGGTAAAACCTAAAGGGAAAGACCTAGCACCAAATACAATTTGCCATCTGATCTAACTTCTGGAGGCAGTCAAAATGATCCTTAGATTTCTTCCCTACCTTATTCCTGTGCTGAGATACAGGCTGCTCCAACCTGCTGTAAAATGCTTGATTTCGAGAGTGAGCGAAACTAATGAAAACATTGTTGGGGTAAAACCTAAAGGGAAAGGCCTAGCACCAAATTCCATTGGCCATCTGATCTAACTTCTGGAGGCAGTCAAAATGAGTATTTGAATTCTTCCCTACCTTATTCCTGTGCTGAGATAGAGGCTGCTCCAACCTGCTGTAAAATGCTTGATTTTGAGAGTGAGCGAAACTAATGAAAACGTTGTTGGGGTAAAACCTAAAGGGAAAGACCTAGCACCAAATCCAATTTGCCATCTGATCTAACTTCTGGAGGCAGTCAAAATGAGTATTTGAATTCTTCCCTACCTTATTCCTGTGCTGAGATACAGGCTGCTCCAACCTGCTGTAAAATGCTTGATTTCGAGAGTGAGCGAAACTAATGAAAACATTGTTGGGGTAAAACCTAAAGGGAAAGACCTAGCACCAAATACAATTTGATATCTGATCTAACTTCTGGAGGCAGTCAAAATGAGTATTTGAATTCTTCCCTACCTTATTCCTGTGCTGAGATACAGGCTGCTCCAACCTGCTGTAAAATGCTTGATTTCGAGAGTGAGCGAAACTAATGAAAACATTGTTGGGGTAAAACCTAAAGGGAAAGACCTAGCACCAAATACAATTTGCCATCTGATCTAACTTCTGGAGGCAGTCAAAATGAGTATTTGAATTCTTCCCTACCTTATTCCTGTGCTGAGATACAGGCTGCTCCAACCTGCTGTAAAATGCTTGATTTCGAGAGTGAGCGAAACTAATGAAAACATTGTTGGGGTAAAACCTAAAGGGAAAGACCTAGCACCAAATACAATTTGCCATCTGATCTAACTTCTGGAGGCAGTCAAAATGATCCTTAGAATTCTTCCCTACCTTATTCCTGTGCTGAGATACAGGCTGCTCCAACCTGCTGTAAAATGCTTGATTTCGAGAGTGATCGAAACTAATGAAAACATTGTTGGGGTAAAACCTAAAGGGAAAGACCTAGCACCAAATACAATTTGCCATCTGATCTAACTTCTGGAGGCAGTCAAAATGAGTATTTGAATTCTTCCCTACCTTATTCCTGTGCTGAGATACAGGCTGCTCCAACCTGCTGTAAAATGCTTGATTTCGAGAGTGAGCGAAACTAATGAAAACATTGTTGGGGTAAAACCTAAAGGGAAAGACCTGGCACCAAATACAATTTGCCATCTGATCTAACTTCTGGAGGCAGTCAAAATGAGTATTTGAATTCTTCCCTACCTTATTCCTGTGCTGAGATAGAGGCTGCTCCAACCGGCTGTAAAATGCTTGATTTCGAGAGTGAGCGAAACTAATGAAAACATTGTTGGGTAAAACCTTAAGGGAAAGACCTAGCACCAAATACAATTTGCCATCTGATCTAACTTCTGGAGGCAGTCAAAATGATCCTTAGAATTCTTCCCTACCTTATTCCTGTGCTGAGATACAGGCTGCTCCAACCTGCTGTAAAATGCTTGATTTCGAGAGTGAGTGAAACTAATGAAAACATTGTTGGGGTAAAACCTAAAGGGAAAGGCCTAGCACCAAATTGCATTGGCCATCTGATCTAACTTCTGGAGGCAGTCAAAATGAGTATTTGAATTCTTCCCTACCTTATTCCTGTGCGGAGATACAGGCTGCTCCAACCTGCTGTAAAATGCTTGATTTCGAGAGTGAGCGAAACTAATGAAAACATTGTTGGGGTAAAACCTAAAGGGAAAGACCTAGCACCAAATACAATTTGATATCTCATCTAACTTCTGGAGGCAGTCAAAATGAGTATTTGAATTCTTCCCTACCTTATTCCTGTGCTGAGATACAGGCTGCTCCAACCTGCTGTAAAATGCTTGATTTCGAGAGTGAGCGAAACTAATGAAAACATTGTTGGGGTAAAACCTAAAGGGAAAGGCCTAGCACCAAATTGCATTGGCCATCTGATCTAACTTCTGGAGGCAGTCAAAATGAGTATTTGAATTCTTCCCTACCTTATTCCTGTGCTGAGATACAGGCTGCTCCAACCTGCTGTAAAATGCTTGATTTCGAGAGTGAGCGAAACTAATGAAAACATTGTTGGGGTAAAACCTAAAGGGAAAGACCTAGCACCAAATACAATTTGCCATCTGATCTAACTTCTGGAGGCAGTCAAAATGAGTATTTGAATTCTTCCCTACCTTATTCCTGTGCTGAGATACAGGCTGCTCCAACCTGCTGTAAAATGCTTGATTTCGAGAGTGAGCGAAACTAATGAAAACATTGTTGGGGTAAAACCTAAAGGGAAAGACCTAGCACCAAATACAATTTGCCATCTGGTCTAACTTCTGGAGGCAGTCACAATGATCCTTAGATTTCTTCCCTACCTTATTCCTGTGCTGAGATACAGGCTGCTCCAACCTGCTGTAAAATGCTTGATTTCGAGAGTGAGCGAAACTAATGAAAACATTGTTGGGGTAAAACCTAAAGTTAAAGGCCTAGCACCAAATTCCATTGGCCATCTGATCTAACTTCTGGAGGCAGTCAAAATGAGTATTTGAATTCTTCCCTACCTTATTCCTGTGCTGAGATACAGGCTGCTCCAACCTGCTGTAAAATGCTTGATTTCGAGAGTGATCGAAACTAATGAAAACATTGTTGGGGTAAAACCTAAAGGGAAAGATCTAGCACCAAATACAATTTGCCATCTGATCTAACTTCTGGAGGCAGTCAAAATGAGTATTTGAATTCTTCCCTACCTTATTCCTGTGCTGAGATACAGGCTGCTCCAACCTGCTGTAAAATGCTTGATTTCGAGAGTGAGCGAAACTAATGAAAACATTGTTGGGGTAAAACCTAAAGGGAAAGACCTAGCACCAAATACAATTTGCCATCTGATCTAACTTCTGGAGGCAGTCAAAATGAGTATTTGAATACTTCCCTACCTTATTCCTGTGCTGAGATACAGGCTGCTCCAACCTGCTGTAAAATGCTTGATTTCGAGAGTGAGCGAAACTAATGAAAACATTGTTGGGGTAAAACCTAAAGGGAAAGACCTAGCACCAAATACAATTTGCCATCTGATCTAACTTCTGGAGGCAGTCACAATGATCCTTAGATTTCTTCCCTACCTTATTCCTGTGCTGAGATACAGGCTGCTCCAACCTCCTGTAAAATGCTTGATTTCGAGAGTGAGCGAAACTAATGAAAACATTGTTGGGGTAAAACCTAAAGGGAAAGGCCTAGCACCAAATTCCATTGGCCATCTGATCTAACTTCTGGAGGCAGTCAAAATGAGTATTTGAATTCTTCCCTACCTTATTCCTGTGCTGAGATACAGGCTGCTCCAACCTGCTGTAAAATGCTTGATTTCGAGAGTGAGCGAAACTAATGAAAACATTGTTGGGGTAAAACCTAAAGGGAAAGACCTAGCACCAAATACAATTTGATATCTGATCTAACTTCTGGAGGCAGTCAAAATGAGTATTTGAATTCTTCCCTACCTTATTCCTGTGCTGAGATACAGGCTGCTCCAACCTGCTGTAAAATGCTTGATTTCGAGAGTGAGCGAAACTAATGAAAACATTGTTGGGGTAAAACCTAAAGGGAAAGACCTAGCACCAAATACAATTTGCCATCTGATCTAACTTCTGGAGGCAGTCAAAATGAGTATTTGAATTCTTCCCTACCTTATTCCTGTGCTGAGATACAGGCTGCTCCAACCTGCTGTAAAATGCTTGATTTCGAGAGTGAGCGAAACTAATGAAAACATTGTTGGGGTAAAACCTAAAGGGAAAGACCTAGCACCAAATACAATTTGCCATCTGATCTAACTTCTGGAGGCAGTCAAAATGATCCTTAGAATTCTTCCCTACCTTATTCCTGTGCTGAGATACAGGCTGCTCCAACCTGCTGTAAAATGCTTGATTTCGAGAGTGATCGAAACTAATGAAAACATTGTTGGGGTAAAACCTAAAGGGAAAGACCTAGCACCAAATACAATTTGCCATCTGATCTAACTTCTGGAGGCAGTCAAAATGAGTATTTGAATTCTTCCCTACCTTATTCCTGTGCTGAGATACAGGCTGCTCCAACCTGCTGTAAAATGCTTGATTTCGAGAGTGAGCGAAACTAATGAAAACATTGTTGGGGTAAAACCTAAAGGGAAAGACCTGGCACCAAATCCAATTTGCCATCTGATCTAACTTCTGGAGGCAGTCAAAATGAGTATTTGAATTCTTCCCTACCTTATTCCTGTGCTGAGATACAGGCTGCTCCAACCTGCTGTAAAATGCTTGATTTCGAGTGTGAGCGAAACTAATGAAAACATTGTTGGGTAAAACCTTAAGGGAAAGACCTAGCACCAAATACAATTTGCCATCTGATCTAACTTCTGGAGGCAGTCAAAATGATCCTTAGAATTCTTCCCTACCTTATTCCTGTGCTAAGATACAGGCTGCTCCAACCTGCTGTAAAATGCTTCATTTCGAGAGTGAGCGAAACTAATGAAAACATTGTTGGGGTAAAACCTAAAGGGAAAGGCCTAGCACCAAATTGCATTGGCCATCTGATCTAACTTCTGGAGGCAGTCAAAATGAGTATTTGAATTCTTCCCTACCTTATTCCTGTGCTGAGATACAGGCTGCTCCAACCTGCTGTAAAATGCTTGATTTCGAGAGTGAGCGAAACTAATGAAAACATTGTTGGGGTAAAACCTAAAGGGAAAGACCTAGCACCAAATCCAATTTGCCATCTGATCTAACTTCTGGAGGCAGTCAAAATGAGTATTTGAATTCTTCCCTACCTTATTCCTGTGCGGAGATACAGGCTGCTCCAACCTGCTGTAAAATGCTTGATTTCGAGAGTGAGCGAAACTAATGAAAACATTGTTGGGGTAAAACCTAAAGGGAAAGACCTAGCACCAAATCCAATTTGCCATCTGATCTAACTTCTGGAGGCAGTCAAAATGAATATTTGAATTCTTCCCTACCTTATTCCTGTGCTGAGATACAGGCTGCTCCAACCTGCTGTAAAATGCTTGATTTCGAGAGTGAGCGAAACTAATGAAAACATTGTTGGGGTAAAACCTAAAGGGAAAGGCCTAGCACCAAATTGCATTGGCCATCTGATCTAACTTCTGGAGGCAGTCAAAATGAGTATTTGAATTCTTCCCTACCTTATTCCTGTGCTGAGATACAGGCTGCTCCAACCTGCTGTAAAATGCTTGATTTCGAGAGTGAGCGAAACTAATGAAAACATTGTTGGGGTAAAACCTAAAGGGAAAGACCTAGCACCAAATACAATTTGCCATCTGATCTAACTTCTGGAGGCAGTCAAAATGAGTATTTGAATTCTTCCCTACCTTATTCCTGTGCTGAGATACAGGCTGCTCCAACCTGCTGTAAAATGCTTGATTTCGAGAGTGAGCGAAACTAATGAAAACATTGTTGGGGTAAAACCTAAAGGGAAAGACCTAGCACCAAATACAATTTGCCATCTGATCTAACTTCTGGAGGCAGTCAAAATGATCCTTAGAATTCTTCCCTACCTTATTCCTGTGCTGAGATACAGGCTGCTCCAACCTGCTGTAAAATGCTTCATTTCGAGAGTGAGCGAAACCAATGAAAACATTGTTGGGGTAAAACCTAAAGGGAAAGTCCTAGCACCAAATTGCATTGGCCATCTGACCTAACTTCTGGAGGCAGTCAAAATGAGTATTTGAATTCTTCCCTACCTTATTCCTGTGCTGAGATACAGGCTGCTCCAACCTGCTGTAAAATGCTTGATTTCGAGAGTGAGCGAAACTAATGAAAACATTGTTGGGGTAAAACCTAAAGGGAAAGACCTAGCACCAAATACAATTTGCCATCTGATCTAACTTCTGGAGGCAGTCAAAATGATCCTTAGAATTCTTCCCTACCTTATTCCTGTGCTGAGATACAGGCTGCTCCAACCTGCTGTAAAATGCTTGATTTCGAGAGTGAGCGAAACTAATGAAAACATTGTTGGGGTAAAACCTAAAGGGAAAGACCTAGCACCAAATACAATTTGCCATCTGATCTAACTTCTGGAGGCAGTCAAAATGAGTATTTGAATTCTTCCCTACCTTATTCCTGTGCTGAGATACAGGCTGCTCCAACCTGCTGTAAAATGCTTGATTTCGAGAGTGAGCGAAACTAATGAAAACATTGTTGGGGTAAAACCTAAAGGGAAAGGCCTAGCACCAAATTGCATTGGCCATCTGATCTAACTTCTGGAGGCAGTCAAAATGATCCTTAGAATTCTTCCCTACCTTATTCCTGTGCTGAGATACAGGCTGCTCCAACCTGCTGTAAAATGCTTGATTTCGAGAGTGATCGAAACTAATGAAAACATTGTTGGGGTAAAACCTAAAGGGAAAGGCCTAGCACCAAATTCCATTGGCCATCTGATCTAACTTCTGGAGGCAGTCAAAATGAGTATTTGAATTCTTCCCTACCTTATTCCTGTGCTGAGATACAGGCTGCTCCAACCTGCTGTAAAATGCTTGATTTCGAGAGTGAGCGAAACTAATGAAAACATTGTTGGGGTAAAACCTAAAGGGAAAGACCTAGCACCAAATACAATTTGCCATCTGGTCTAACTTCTGGAGGCAGTCACAATGATCCTTAGATTTCTTCCCTACCTTATTCCTGTGCTGAGATACAGGCTGCTCCAACCTCCTGTAAAATGCTTGATTTCGAGAGTGAGCGAAACTAATGAAAACATTGTTGGGGTAAAACCTAAAGGGAAAGGCCTAGCACCAAATTCCATTGGCCATCTGATCTAACTTCTGGAGGCAGTCAAAATGAGTATTTGAATTCTTCCCTACCTTATTCCTGTGCTGAGATACAGGCTGCTCCAACCTGCTGTAAAATGCTTGATTTCGAGAGTGAGCGAAACTAATGAAAACATTGTTGGGGTAAAACCTAAAGGGAAAGACCTAGCACCAAATACAATTTGCCATCTGATCTAACTTCTGGAGGCAGTCAAAATGATCCTTAGAATTCTTCCCTACCTTATTCCTGTGCTGAGATACAGGCTGCTCCAACCTGCTGTAAAATGCTTGATTTCGAGAGTGAGCGAAACTAATGAAAACATTGTTGGGGTAAAACCTAAAGGGAAAGACCTAGCACCAAATACAATTTGCCATCTGATCTAACTTCTGGAGGCAGTCAAAATGATCCTTAGAATTCTTCCCTACCTTATTCCTGTGCTGAGATACAGGCTGCTCCAACCTGCTGTAAAATGCTTGATTTCGAGAGTGAGCGAAACTAATGAAAACATTGTTGGGGTAAAACCTAAAGGGAAAGACCTAGCACCAAATACAATTTGCCATCTGATCTAACTTCTGGAGGCAGTCAAAATGATCCTTAGAATTCTTCCCTACCTTATTCCTGTGCTGAGATACAGGCTGCTCCAACCTGCTGTAAAATGCTTGATTTCGAGAGTGAGCGAAACTAATGAAAACATTGTTGGGGTAAAACCTAAAGGGAAAGACCTAGCACCAAATACAATTTGCCATCTGATCTAACTTCTGGAGGCAGTCAAAATGAGTATTTGAATTCTTCCCTACCTTATTCCTGTGCTGAGATACAGGCTGCTCCAACCTGCTGTAAAATGCTTGATTTCGAGAGTGAGCGAAACTAATGAAAACATTGTTGGGGTAAAACCTAAAGGGAAAGACCTGGCACCAAATACAATTTGCCATCTGATCTAACTTCTGGAGGCAGTCAAAATGAGTATTTGAATTCTTCCCTACCTTATTCCTGTGCTGAGATACAGGCTGCTCCAACCTGCTGTAAAATGCTTGATTTCGAGAGTGAGCGAAACTAATGAAAACATTGTTGGGTAAAACCTTAAGGGAAAGACCTAGCACCAAATACAATTTGCCATCTGATCTAACTTCTGGAGGCAGTCAAAATGATCCTTAGAATTCTTCCCTACCTTATTCCTGTGCTAAGATACAGGCTGCTCCAACCTGCTGTAAAATGCTTCATTTCGAGAGTGAGCGAAACTAATGAAAACATTGTTGGGGTAAAACCTAAAGGGAAAGGCCTAGCACCAAATTGCATTGGCCATCTGATCTAACTTCTGGAGGCAGTCAAAATGAGTATTTGAATTCTTCCCTACCTTATTCCTGTGCTGAGATACAGGCTGCTCCAACCTGCTGTAAAATGCTTGATTTCGAGAGTGAGCGAAACTAATGAAAACATTGTTGGGGTAAAACCTAAAGGGAAAGACCTAGCACCAAATACAATTTGCCATCTGATCTAACTTCTGGAGGCAGTCAAAATGAGTATTTGAATTCTTCCCTACCTTATTCCTGTGCGGAGATACAGGCTGCTCCAACCTGCTGTAAAATGCTTGATTTCGAGAGTGAGCGAAACTAATGAAAACATTGTTGGGGTAAAACCTAAAGGGAAAGACCTAGCACCAAATCCAATTTGCCATCTGATCTAACTTCTGGAGGCAGTCAAAATGAGTATTTGAATTCTTCCCTACCTTATTCCTGTGCTGAGATACAGGCTGCTCCAACCTGCTGTAAAATGCTTGATTTCGAGAGTGAGCGAAACTAATGAAAACATTGTTGGGGTAAAACCTAAAGGGAAAGGCCTAGCACCAAATTGCATTGGCCATCTGATCTAACTTCTGGAGGCAGTCAAAATGAGTATTTGAATTCTTCCCTACCTTATTCCTGTGCTGAGATACAGGCTGCTCCAACCTGCTGTAAAATGCTTGATTTCGAGAGTGAGCGAAACTAATGAAAACATTGTTGGGGTAAAACCTAAAGGGAAAGACCTAGCACCAAATACAATTTGCCATCTGATCTAACTTCTGGAGGCAGTCAAAATGAGCCTTAGAATTCTTCCCTACCTTATTCCTGTGCTGAGATACAGGCTGCTCCAACCTGCTGTAAAATGCTTGATTTCGAGAGTGAGCGAAACTAATGAAAACATTGTTGGGGTAAAACCTAAAGGGAAAGACCTAGCACCAAATACAATTTGCCATCTGATCTAACTTCTGGAGGCAGTCAAAATGATCCTTAGAATTCTTCCCTACCTTATTCCTGTGCTGAGATACAGGCTGCTCCAACCTGCTGTAAAATGCTTCATTTCGAGAGTGAGCGAAACCAATGAAAACATTGTTGGGGTAAAACCTAAAGGGAAAGTCCTAGCACCAAATTGCATTGGCCATCTGATCTAACTTCTGGAGGCAGTCAAAATGAGTATTTGAATTCTTCCCTACCTTATTCCTGTGCTGAGATACAGGCTGCTCCAACCTGCTGTAAAATGCTTGATTTCGAGAGTGAGCGAAACTAATGAAAACATTGTTGGGGTAAAACCTAAAGGGAAAGACCTAGCACCAAATACAATTTGCCATCTGATCTAACTTCTGGAGGCAGTCAAAATGATCCTTAGAATTCTTCCCTACCTTATTCCTGTGCTGAGATACAGGCTGCTCCAACCTGCTGTAAAATGCTTGATTTCGAGAGTGAGCGAAACTAATGAAAACATTGTTGGGGTAAAACCTAAAGGGAAAGACCTAGCACCAAATACAATTTGCCATCTGATCTAACTTCTGGAGGCAGTCAAAATGAGTATTTGAATTCTTCCCTACCTTATTCCTGTGCTGAGATACAGGCTGCTCCAACCTGCTGTAAAATGCTTGATTTCGAGAGTGAGCGAAACTAATGAAAACATTGTTGGGGTAAAACCTAAAGGGAAAGGCCTAGCACCAAATTGCATTGGCAATCTGATCTAACTTCTGGAGGCAGTCAAAATGATCCTTAGAATTCTTCCCTACCTTATTCCTGTGCTGAGATACAGGCTGCTCCAACCTGCTGTAAAATGCTTGATTTCGAGAGTGATCGAAACTAATGAAAACATTGTTGGGGTAAAACCTAAAGGGAAAGGCCTAGCACCAAATTGCATTGGCCATCTGATCTAACTTCTGGAGGCAGTCAAAATGAGTATTTGAATTCTTCCCTACCTTATTCCTGTGCTGAGATACAGGCTGCTCCAACCTGCTGTAAAATGCTTGATTTCGAGAGTGAGCGAAACTAATGAAAACATTGTTGGGGTAAAACCTAAAGGGAAAGACCTAGCACCAAATACAATTTGCCATCTGGTCTAACTTCTGGAGGCAGTCACAATGATCCTTAGATTTCTTCCCTACCTTATTCCTGTGCTGAGATACAGGCTGCTCCAACCTCCTGTAAAATGCTTGATTTCGAGAGTGAGCGAAACTAATGAAAACATTGTTGGGGTAAAACCTAAAGGGAAAGGCCTAGCACCAAATTGCATTGGCCATCTAATCTAACTTCTGGAGGCAGTCAAAATGAGTATTTGAATTCTTCCCTACCTTATTCCTGTGCTGAGATACAGGCTGCTCCAACCTGCTGTAAAATGCTTGATTTCGAGAGTGAGCGAAACTAATGAAAACATTGTTGGGGTAAAACCTAAAGGGAAAGGCCTAGCACCAAATTGCATTGGCCATCTAATCTAACTTCTGGAGGCAGTCAAAATGAGTATTTGAATTCTTCCCTACCTTATTCCTGTGCTGAGATACAGGCTGCTCCAACCTGCTGTAAAATGCTTGATTTCGAGAGTGAGCGAAACTAATGAAAACATTGTTGGGGTAAAACCTAAAGGTAAAGGCCTAGCACCAAATTCCATTGGCCATCTGATCTAACTTCTGGAGGCAGTCAAAATGAGTATTTGAATTCTTCCCTACCTTATTCCTGTGCTGAGATACAGGCTGCTCCAACCTGCTGTAAAATGCTTGATTTCGAGAGTGATCGAAACTAATGAAAACATTGTTGGGGTAAAACCTAAAGGGAAAGATCTAGCACCAAATACAATTTGCCATCTGATCTAACTTCTGGAGGCAGTCAAAATGAGTATTTGAATTCTTCCCTACCTTATTCCTGTGCTGAGATACAGGCTGCTCCAACCTGCTGTAAAATGCTTGATTTCGAGAGTGAGCGAAACTAATGAAAACATTGTTGGGGTAAAACCTAAAGGGAAAGACCTAGCACCAAATACAATTTGCCATCTGATCTAACTTCTGGAGGCAGTCAAAATGAGTATTTGAATACTTCCCTACCTTATTCCTGTGCTGAGATACAGGCTGCTCCAACCTGCTGTAAAATGCTTGATTTCGAGAGTGAGCGAAACTAATGAAAACATTGTTGGGGTAAAACCTAAAGGGAAAGACCTAGCACCAAATACAATTTGCCATCTGATCTAACTTCTGGAGGCAGTCACAATGATCCTTAGATTTCTTCCCTACCTTATTCCTGTGCTGAGATACAGGCTGCTCCAACCTGCTGTAAAATGCTTGATTTCGAGAGTGAGCGAAACTAATGAAAACATTGTTGGGGTAAAACCTAAAGGGAAAGGCCTAGCACCAAATTCCATTGGCCATCTGATCTAACTTCTGGAGGCAGTCAAAATGAGTATTTGAATTCTTCCCTACCTTATTCCTGTGCTGAGATACAGGCTGCTCCAACCTGCTGTAAAATGCTTGATTTCGAGAGTGAGCGAAACTAATGAAAACATTGTTGGGGTAAAACCTAAAGGGAAAGACCTAGCACCAAATACAATTTGCCATCTGATCTAACTTCTGGAGGTAGTCAAAATGAGTATTTGAATTCTTCCCTACCTTATTCCTGTGCTGAGATACAGGCTGCTCCAACCTGCTGTAAAATGCTTGATTTCGAGAGTGAGCGAAACTAATGAAAACATTGTTGGGGTAAAACCTAAAGGGAAAGACCTAGCACCAAATACAATTTGCCATCTGATCTAACTTCTGGAGGCAGTCAAAATGATCCTTAGAATTCTTCCCTACCTTATTCCTGTGCTGAGATACAGGCTGCTCCAACCTGCTGTAAAATGCTTGATTTCGAGAGTGATCGAAACTAATGAAAACATTGTTGGGGTAAAACCTAAAGGGAAAGACCTAGCACCAAATACAATTTGCCATCTGATCTAACTTCTGGAGGCAGTCAAAATGAGTATTTGAATTCTTCCCTACCTTATTCCTGTGCTGAGATACAGGCTGCTCCAACCTGCTGTAAAATGCTTGATTTCGAGAGTGAGCGAAACTAATGAAAACATTGTTGGGGTAAAACCTAAAGGGAAAGACCTGGCACCAAATACAGTTTGCCATGTGATCTAACTTCTGGAGGCAGTCAAAATGAGTATTTGAATTCTTCCCTACCTTATTCCTGTGCTGAGATACAGGCTGCTCCAACCTGCTGTAAAATGCTTGATTTCGAGAGTGAGCGAAACTAATGAAAACATTGTTGGGTAAAACCTTAAGGGAAAGACCTAGCACCAAATACAATTTGCCATCTGATCTAACTTCTGGAGGCAGTCAAAATGATCCTTAGAATTCTTCCCTACCTTATTCCTGTGCTAAGATACAGGCTGCTCCAACCTGCTGTAAAATGCTTCATTTCGAGAGTGAGCGAAACTAATGAAAACATTGTTGGGGTAAAACCTAAAGGGAAAGGCCTAGCACCAAATTGCATTGGCCATCTGATCTAACTTCTGGAGGCAGTCAAAATGAGTATTTGAATTCTTCCCTACCTTATTCCTGTGCTGAGATACAGGCTGCTCCAACCTGCTGTAAAATGCTTGATTTCGAGAGTGAGCGAAACTAATGAAAACATTGTTGGGGTAAAACCTAAAGGGAAAGACCTAGCACCAAATACAATTTGCCATCTGATCTAACTTCTGGAGGCAGTCAAAATGAGTATTTGAATTCTTCCCTACCTTATTCCTGTGCGGAGATACAGGCTGCTCCAACCTGCTGTAAAATGCTTGATTTCGAGAGTGAGCGAAACTAATGAAAACATTGTTGGGGTAAAACCTAAAGGGAAAGACCTAGCACCAAATCCAATTTGCCATCTGATCTAACTTCTGGAGGCAGTCAAAATGAGTATTTGAATTCTTCCCTACCTTATTCCTGTGCTGAGATACAGGCTGCTCCAACCTGCTGTAAAATGCTTGATTTCGAGAGTGAGCGAAACTAATGAAAACATTGTTGGGGTAAAACCTAAAGGGAAAGGCCTAGCACCAAATTGCATTGGCCATCTGATCTAACTTCTGGAGGCAGTCAAAATGAGTATTTGAATTCTTCCCTACCTTATTCCTGTGCTGAGATACAGGCTGCTCCAACCTGCTGTAAAATGCTTGATTTCGAGAGTGAGCGAAACTAATGAAAACATTGTTGGGGTAAAACCTAAAGGGAAAGACCTAGCACCAAATACAATTTGCCATCTGATCTAACTTCTGGAGGCAGTCAAAATGAGTATTTGAATTCTTCCCTACCTTATTCCTGTGCTGAGATACAGGCTGCTCCAACCTGCTGTAAAATGCTTGATTTCGAGAGTGAGTGAAACTAATGAAAACATTGTTGGGGTAAAACCTAAAGGGAAAGACCTAGCACCAAATACAATTTGCCATCTGATCTAACTTCTGGAGGCAGTCAAAATGATCCTTAGAATTCTTCCCTAACTTATTCCTGTGCTGAGATACAGGCTGCTCCAACCTGCTGTAAAATGCTTCATTTCGAGAGTGAGCGAAACCAATGAAAACATTGTTGGGGTAAAACCTAAAGGGAAAGTCCTAGCACCAAATTGCATTGGCCATCTGATCTAACTTCTGGAGGCAGTCAAAATGAGTATTTGAATTCTTCCCTACCTTATTCCTGTGCTGAGATACAGGTTGCTCCAACCTGCTGTAAAATGCTTGATTTCGAGAGTGAGCGAAACTAATGAAAACATTGTTGGGGTAAAACCTAAAGGGAAATGCCTAGCACCAAATTGCATTGGCCATCTGATCTAACTTCTGGAGGCAGTCAAAATGATCCTTAGAATTCTTCCCTACCTTATTCCTGTGCTGAGATACAGGCTGCTCCAACCTGCTGTAAAATGCTTGATTTCGAGAGTGATCGAAACTAATGAAAACATTGTTGGGGTAAAACCTAAAGGGAAAGGCCTAGCACCAAATTCCATTGGCCATCTGATCTAACTTCTGGAGGCAGTCAAAATGAGTATTTGAATTCTTCCCTACCTTATTCCTGTGCTGAGATACAGGCTGCTCCAACCTGCTGTAAAATGCTTGATTTCGAGAGTGAGCGAAACTAATGAAAACATTGTTGGGGTAAAACCTAAAGGGAAAGACCTAGCACCAAATACAATTTGCCATCTGGTCTAACTTCTGGAGGCAGTCACAATGATCCTTAGATTTCTTCCCTACCTTATTCCTGTGCTGAGATACAGGCTGCTCCAACCTCCTGTAAAATGCTTGATTTCGAGAGTGAGCGAAACTAATGAAAACATTGTTGGGGTAAAACCTAAAGGGAAAGGCCTAGCACCAAATTCCATTGGCCATCTGATCTAACTTCTGGAGGCAGTCAAAATGAGTATTTGAATTCTTCCCTACCTTATTCCTGTGCTGAGATACAGGCTGCTCCAACCTGCTGTAAAATGCTTGATTTCGAGAGTGAGCGAAACTAATGAAAACATTGTTGGGGTAAAACCTAAAGGGAAAGACCTAGCACCAAATACAATTTGCCATCTGATCTAACTTCTGGAGGCAGTCAAAATGAGTATTTGAATACTTCCCTACCTTATTCCTGTGCTGAGATACAGGCTGCTCCAACCTGCTGTAAAATGCTTGATTTCGAGAGTGAGCGAAACTAATGAAAACATTGTTGGGGTAAAACCTAAAGGGAAAGACCTAGCACCAAATACAATTTGCCATCTGATCTAACTTCTGGAGGCAGTCAAAATGAGTATTTGAATTCTTCCCTACCTTATTCCTGTGCTGAGATACAGGCTGCTCCAACCTGCTGTAAAATGCTTGATTTCGAGAGTGAGCGAAACTAATGAAAACATTGTTGGGGTAAAACCTAAAGGGAAAGACCTAGCACGAAATACAATTTGCCATCTGATCTAACTTCTGGAGGCAGTCAAAATGAGTATTTGAATTCTTCCCTACCTTATTCCTGTGCTGAGATACAGGCTGCTCCAACCTGCTGTAAAATGCTTGATTTCGAGAGTGAGCGAAACTAATGAAAACATTGTTGGGGTAAAACCTAAAGGGAAAGGCCTAGCACCAAATTGCATTGGCCATCTGATCTAACTTCTGGAGGCAGTCAAAATGAGTATTTGAATTCTTCCCTACCTTATTCCTGTGCTGAGATACAGGCTGCTCCAACCTGCTGTAAAATGCTTGATTTCGAGAGTGATCGAAACCAATGAAAACATTGTTGGGGTAAAACCTAAAGGGAAAGTCCTAGCACCAAATTGCATTGGCCATCTGATCTAACTTCTGCAGGCAGTCAAAATGAGTATTTGAATTCTTCCCTACCTTATTCCTGTGCTGAGATACAGGCTGCTCCAACCTGCTGTAAAATGCTTGATTTCGAGAGTGAGCGAAACTAATGAAAACATTGTTGGGGTAAAACCTAAAGGGAAAGACCTAGCACCAAATACAATTTGCCATCTGATCTAACTTCTGGAGGCAGTCAAAATGAGTATTTGAATTCTTCCCTACCTTATTCCTGTGCTGAGATACAGGCTGCTCCAACCTGCTGTAAAATGCTTGATTTCGAGAGTGAGCGAAACTAATGAAAACATTGTTGGGGTAAAACCTAAAGGGAAAGACCTAGCACCAAATACAATTTGCCATCTGATCTAACTTCTGGAGGCAGTCAAAATGAGTATTTGAATTATTCCCTACCTTATTCCTGTGCTGAGATACAGGCTGCTCCAACCTGCTGTAAAATGCTTGATTTCGAGAGTGAGCGAAACTAATGAAAACATTGTTGGGGTAAAACCTAAAGGGAAAGACCTGGCACCAAATACAATTTGCCATCTGATCTAACTTCTGGAGGCAGTCAAAATGAGTATTTGAATTCTTCCCTACCTTATTCCTGTGCTGAGATACAGGCTGCTCCAACCTGCTGTAAAATGCTTGATTTCGAGAGTGAGCGAAACTAATGAAAACATTGTTGGGGTAAAACCTAAAGGGAAAGACCTAGCACCAAATACAATTTGCCATCTGATCTAACTTCTGGAGGCAGTCAAAATGATCCTTAGAATTCTTCCCTACCTTATTCCTGTGCTGAGATACAGGCTGCTCCAACCTGCTGTAAAATGCTTGATTTCGAGAGTGAGCGAAACTAATGAAAACATTGTTGGGGTAAAACCTAAAGGGAAAGGCCTAGCACCAAATTGCATTGGCCATCTGATCTAACTTCTGGAGGCAGTCAAAATGAGTATTTGAATTCTTCCCTACCTTATTCCTGTGCTGAGATACAGGCTGCTCCAACCTGCTGTAAAATGCTTGATTTCGAGAGTGAGCGAAACTAATGAAAACATTGTTGGGGTAAAACCTAAAGGGAAAGACCTAGCACCAAATACAATTTGCCATCTGATCTAACTTCTGGAGGCAGTCAAAATGAGTATTTGAATTCTTCCCTACCTTATTCCTGTGCTGAGATAGAGGCTGCTCCAACCTGCTGTAAAATGCTTGATTTCGAGAGTGAGCGAAACTAATGAAAACATTGTTGGGGTAAAACCTAAAGGGAAAGGCCTAGCACCAAATTGCATTGGCCATCTGATCTAACTTCTGGAGGCAGTCAAAATGAGTATTTGAATTCTTCCCTACCTTATTCCTGTGCTGAGATACAGGCTGCTCCAACCTGCTGTAAAATGCTTGATTTCGAGAGTGAGCGAAACTAATGAAAACATTGTTGGGGTAAAACCTAAAGGGAAAGACCTAGCACCAAATACAATTTGCCATCTGATCTAACTTCTGGAGGCAGTCAAAATGAGTATTTGAATTCTTCCCTACCTTATTCCTGTTCTGAGATACAGGCTGCTCCAACCTGCTGTAAAATGCTTGATTTCAAGAGTGAGCGAAACTAATGAAAACATTGTTGGGGTAAAACCTAAAGGGAAAGACCTAGCACCAAATACAATTTGCCATCTGATCTAACTTCTGGAGGCAGTCAAAATGATCCTTAGAATTCTTCCCTACCTTATTCCTGTGCTGAGATACAGGCTGCTCCAACCTGCTGTAAAATGCTTGATTTCGAGAGTGATCGAAACCAATGAAAACATTGTTGGGGTAAAACCTAAAGGGAAAGTCCTAGCACCAAATTGCATTGGCCATCTGATCTAACTTCTGGAGGCAGTCAAAATGAGTATTTGAATTCTTCCCTACCTTATTCCTGTGCTGAGATACAGGCTGCTCCAACCTGCTGTAAAATGCTTGATTTCGAGAGTGAGCGAAACTAATGAAAACATTGTTGGGGTAAAACCTAAAGGGAAAGACCTAGCACCAAATACAATTTGCCATCTGATCTAACTTCTGGAGGCAGTCAAAATGAGTATTTGAATTCTTCCCTACCTTATTCCTGTGCTGAGATACAGGCTGCTCCAACCTGCTGTAAAATGCTTGATTTCGAGAGTGAGCGAAACTAATGAAAACATTGTTGGGGTAAAACCTAAAGGGAAAGACCTGGCACCAAATACAATTTGCCATCTGATCTAACTTCTGGAGGCAGTCAAAATGAGTATTTGAATTCTTCCCTACCTTATTCCTGTGCTGAGATACAGGCTGCTCCAACCTGCTGTAAAATGCTTGATTTCGAGAGTGAGCGAAACTAATGAAAACATTGTTGGGGTAAAACCTAAAGGGAAAGACCTAGCACCAAATACAATTTGCCATCTGATCTAACTTCTGGAGGCAGTCAAAATGATCCTTAGAATTCTTCCCTACCTTATTCCTGTGCTGAGATACAGGCTGCTCCAACCTGCTGTAAAATGCTTGATTTCGAGAGTGAGCGAAACTAATGAAAACATTGTTGGGGTAAAACCTAAAGGGAAAGGCCTAGCACCAAATTGCATTGGCCATCTGATCTAACTTCTGGAGGCAGTCAAAATGAGTATTTGAATTCTTCCCTACCTTATTCCTGTGCTGAGATACAGGCTGCTCCAACCTGCTGTAAAATGCTTGATTTCGAGAGTGAGCGAAACTAATGAAAACATTGTTGGGGTAAAACCTAAAGGGAAAGACCTAGCACCAAATACAATTTGCCATCTGATCTAACTTCTGGAGGCAGTCAAAATGAGTATTTGAATTCTTCCCTACCTTATTCCTGTGCTGAGATAGAGGCTGCTCCAACCTGCTGTAAAATGCTTGATTTCGAGAGTGAGCGAAACTAATGAAAACATTGTTGGGGTAAAACCTAAAGGGAAAGGCCTAGCACCAAATTGCATTGGCCATCTGATCTAACTTCTGGAGGCAGTAAAAATGAGTATTTGAATTCTTCCCTACCTTATTCCTGTGCTGAGATACAGGCTGCTCCAACCTGCTGTAAAATGCTTGATTTCGAGAGTGAGCGAAACTAATGAAAACATTGTTGGGGTAAAACCTAAAGGGAAAGACCTAGCACCAAATACAATTTGCCATCTGATCTAACTTCTGGAGGCAGTCAAAATGAGTATTTGAATTCTTCCCTACCTTATTCCTGTTCTGAGATACAGGCTGCTCCAACCTGCTGTAAAATGCTTGATTTCAAGAGTGAGCGAAACTAATGAAAACATTGTTGGGGTAAAACCTAAAGGGAAAGACCTAGCACCAAATACAATTTGCCATCTGATCTAACTTCTGGAGGCAGTCAAAATGATCCTTAGAATTCTTCCCTACCTTATTCCTGTGCTGAGATACAGGCTGCTCCAACCTGCTGTAAAATGCTTGATTTCGAGAGTGAGCGAAACTAATGAAAACATTGTTGGGGTAAAACCTAAAGGGAAAGACCTAGCACCAAATACAATTTGCCATCTGATCTAACTTCTGGAGGCAGTCAAAATGAGTATTTGAATTCTTCCCTACCTTATTCCTGTGCTGAGATACAGGCTGCTCCAACCTGCTGTAAAATGCTTGATTTCGAGAGTGAGCGAAACTAATGAAAACATTGTTGGGGTAAAACCTAAAGGGAAAGACCTAGCACCAAATACAATTTGCCATCTGATCTAACTTCTGGAGGCAGTCAAAATGAGTATTTGAATTCTTCCCTACCTTATTCCTGTGCGGAGATACAGGCTGCTCCAACCTGCTGTAAAATGCTTGATTTCGAGAGTGAGCGAAACTAATGAAAACATTGTTGGGGTAAAACCTAAAGGGAAAGACCTAGCACCAAATCCAATTTGCCATCTGATCTAACTTCTGGAGGCAGTCAAAATGAGTATTTGAATTCTTCCCTACCTTATTCCTGTGCTGAGATACAGGCTGCTCCAACCTGCTGTAAAATGCTTGATTTCGAGAGTGAGCGAAACTAATGAAAACATTGTTGGGGTAAAACCTAAAGGGAAAGGCCTAGCACCAAATTGCATTGGCCATCTGATCTAACTTCTGGAGGCAGTCAAAATGAGTATTTGAATTCTTCCCTACCTTATTCCTGTGCTGAGATACAGGCTGCTCCAACCTGCTGTAAAATGCTTGATTTCGAGAGTGAGCGAAACTAATGAAAACATTGTTGGGGTAAAACCTAAAGGGAAAGACCTAGCACCAAATACAATTTGCCATCTGATCTAACTTCTGGAGGCAGTCAAAATGAGTATTTGAATTCTTCCCTACCTTATTCCTGTGCTGAGATACAGGCTGCTCCAACCTGCTGTAAAATGCTTGATTTCGAGAGTGAGCGAAACTAATGAAAACATTGTTGGGGTAAAACCTAAAGGGAAAGACCTAGCACCAAATACAATTTGCCATCTGATCTAACTTCTGGAGGCAGTCAAAATGATCCTTAGAATTCTTCCCTAACTTATTCCTGTGCTGAGATACAGGCTGCTCCAACCTGCTGTAAAATGCTTCATTTCGAGAGTGAGCGAAACCAATGAAAACATTGTTGGGGTAAAACCTAAAGGGAAAGTCCTAGCACCAAATTGCATTGGCCATCTGATCTAACTTCTGGAGGCAGTCAAAATGAGTATTTGAATTCTTCCCTACCTTATTCCTGTGCTGAGATACAGGCTGCTCCAACCTGCTGTAAAATGCTTGATTTCGAGAGTGAGCGAAACTAATGAAAAACATTGTTGGGGTAAAACCTAAAGGGAAAGGCCTAGCACCAAATTGCATTGGCCATCTGATCTAACTTCTGGAGGCAGTCAAAATGAGTATTTGAATTCTTCCCTACCTTATTCCTGTGCTAAGATACAGGCTGCTCCAACCTGCTGTAAAATGCTTGATTTCGAGAGTGAGCGAAACTAATGAAAACATTGTTGGGGTAAACCCTAAAGGGAAAGGCCTAGCACCAAATTGCATTGGCCATCTGATCTAACTTCTGGAGGCAGTCAAAATGAGTATTTGAATTCTTCCCTACCTTATTCCTGTGCTGAGATACAGGCTGCTCCAACCTGCTGTAAAATGCTTGATTTCGAGAGTGAGCGAAACTAATGAAAACATTGTTGGGGTAAAACCTAAAGGGAAAGACCTAGCACCAAATCCAATTTGCCATCTGATCTAACTTCTGGAGGCAGTCAAAATGATCCTTAGAATTCTTCCCTACCTTATTCCTGTGCTGAGATACAGGCTGCTCCAACCTGCTGTAAAATGCTTCATTTCGAGAGTGAGCGAAACTAATGAAAACATTGTTGGGGTAAAACCTAAAGGGAAAGGCCTAGCACCAAATTGCATTGGCCATCTGATCTAACTTCTGGAGGCAGTCAAAATGAGTATTTGAATTCTTCCCTACCTTATTCCTGTGCTGAGATACAGGCTGCTCCAACCTGCTGTAAAATGCTTGATTTCGAGAGTGAGCGAAACTAATGAAAACATTGTTGGGGTAAAACCTAAAGGGAAAGACCTAGCACCAAATACAATTTGCCATCTGATCTAACTTCTGGAGGCAGTCAAAATGAGTATTTGAATTCTTCCCTACCTTATTCCTGTGCTGAGATACAGGCTGCTCCAACCTGCTGTAAAATGCTTGATTTCGAGAGTGAGCGAAACTAATGAAAACATTGTTGGGGTAAAACCTAAAGGGAAAGACCTAGCACCAAATACAATTTGCCATCTGATCTAACTTCTGGAGGCAGTCAAAATGATCCTTAGAATTCTTCCCTACCTTATTCCTGTGCTGAGATACAGGCTGCTCCAACCTGCTGTAAAATGCTTGATTTCGAGAGTGATCGAAACCAATGAAAACATTGTTGGGGTAAAACCTAAAGGGAAAGTCCTAGCACCAAATTGCATTGGCCATCTGATCTAACTTCTGGAGGCAGTCAAAATGATCCTTAGAATTCTTCCCTACCTTATTCCTGTGCTGAGATACAGGCTGCTCCAACCTGCTGTAAAATGCTTGATTTCGAGAGTGAGCGAAACTAATGAAAACATTGTTGGGGTAAAACCTAAAGGGAAAGACCTAGCACCAAATACAATTTGCCATCTGATCTAACTTCTGGAGGCAGTCAAAATGAGTATTTGAATTCTTCCCTACCTTATTCCTGTGCTGAGATAGAGGCTGCTCCAACCTGCTGTAAAATGCTTGATTTCGAGAGTGAGCGAAACTAATGAAAACATTGTTGGGGTAAAACCTAAAGGGAAAGACCTAGCCCCAAATACAATTTGCCATCTGATCTAACTTCTGGAGGCAGTCAAAATGATCCTTAGAATTCTTCCCTACCTTATTCCTGTGCTGAGATACAGGCTGCTCCAACCTGCTGTAAAATGCTTCATTTCGAGAGTGAGCGAAACTAATGAAAACATTGTTGGGGTAAAACCTAAAGGGAAAGGCCTAGCACCAAATTGCATTGGCCATCTGATCTAACTTCTGGAGGCAGTCAAAATGAGTATTTGAATTCTTCCCTACCTTATTCCTGTGCTGAGATACAGGCTGCTCCAACCTGCTGTAAAATGCTTGATTTCGAGAGTGAGCGAAACTAATGAAAACATTGTTGGGGTAAAACCTAAAGGGAAAGACCTAGCACCAAATCCAATTTGCCATCTGATCTAACTTCTGGAGGCAGTCAAAATGAGTATTTGAATTCTTCCCTACCTTATTCCTGTGCTGAGATACAGGCTGCTCCAACCTGCTGTAAAATGCTTGATTTCGAGAGTGAGCGAAACTAATGAAAACATTGTTGGGGTAAAACCTAAAGGGAAAGGCCTAGCACCAAATTGCATTGGCCATCTGATCTAACTTCTGGAGGCAGTCAAAATGAGTATTTGAATTCTTCCCTACCTTATTCCTGTGCTAAGATACAGGCTGCTCCAACCTGCTGTAAAATGCTTGATTTCGAGAGTGAGCGAAACTAATGAAAACATTGTTGGGGTAAACCCTAAAGGGAAAGTCCTAGCACCAAATTGCATTGGCCATCTGATCTAACTTCTGGAGGCAGTCAAAATGAGTATTTGAATTCTTCCCTACCTTATTCCTGTGCTGAGATACAGGCTGCTCCAACCTGCTGTAAAATGCTTGATTTCGAGAGTGAGCGAAACTAATGAAAACATTGTTGGGGTAAAACCTAAAGGGAAAGACCTAGCACCAAATACAATTTGCCATCTGATCTAACTTCTGGAGGCAGTCAAAATGATCCTTAGAATTCTTCCCTACCTTATTCCTGTGCTGAGATACAGGCTGCTCCAACCTGCTGTAAAATGCTTGATTTCGAGAGTGAGCGAAACTAATGAAAACATTGTTGGGGTAAAACCTAAAGGGAAAGACCTAGCACCAAATACAATTTGCCATCTGATCTAACTTCTGGAGGCAGTCAAAATGAGTATTTGAATTCTTTCCTACCTTATTCCTGTGCTGAGATACAGGGTGCTCCAACCTGCTGTAAAATGCTTGATTTCGAGAGTGAGCGAAACTAATGAAAACATTGTTGGGGTAAAACCTAAAGGGAAAGACCTAGCACCAAATACAATTTGCCATCTGATCTAACTTCTGGAGGCAGTCAAAATGAGTATTTGAATTCTTCCCTACCTTATTCCTGTGCTGAGATACAGGCTGCTCCAACCTGCTGTAAAATGCTTGATTTCGAGAGTGAGCGAAACTAATGAAAACATTGTTGGGGTAAAACCTAAAGGGAAAGACCTAGCACCAAATACAATTTGCCATCTGATCTAACTTCTGGAGGCAGTCAAAATGATCCTTAGAATTCTTCCCTACCTTATTCCTGTGCTGAGATACAGGCTGCTCCAACCTGCTGTAAAATGCTTGATTTCGAGAGTGAGCGAAACTAATGAAAACATTGTTGGGGTAAAACCTAAAGGGAAAGACCTGGCACCAAATACAATTTGCCATCTGATCTAACTTCTGGAGGCAGTCAAAATGAGTATTTGAATTCTTCCCTACCTTATTCCTGTGCTGAGATACAGGGTGCTCCAACCTGCTGTAAAATGCTTGATTTCGAGAGTGAGCGAAACTAATGAAAACATTGTTGGGGTAAAACCTAAAGGGAAAGACCTAGCACCAAATACAATTTGCCATCTGATCTAACTTCTGGAGGCAGTCAAAATGATCCTTAGAATTCTTCCCTACCTTATTCCTGTGCTGAGATACAGGCTGCTCCAACCTGCTGTAAAATGCTTGATTTCGAGAGTGAGCGAAACTAATGAAAACATTGTTGGGGTAAAACCTAAAGGGAAAGACCTAGCACCAAATACAATTTGCCATCTGATCTAACTTCTGGAGGCAGTCAAAATGAGTATTTGAATTCTGCCCTACCTTATTCCTGTGCTGAGATACAGGCTGCTCCAACCTGCTGTAAAATGCTTGATTTCGAGAGTGAGCGAAACTAATGAAAACATTGTTGGGGTAAAACCTAAAGGGAAAGACCTAGCACCAAATTCCATTGGCCATCTGATCTAACTTCTGGAGGCAGTCAAAATGATCCTTAGAATTCTTCCCTACCTTATTCCTGTGCTGAGATACAGGCTGCTCCAACCTGCTGTAAAATGCTTGATTTCGAGAGTGAGCGAAACTAATGAAAACATTGTTGGGGTAAAACCTAAAGGGAAAGACCTAGCACCAAATACAATTTGCCATCTGATCTAACTTCTGGAGGCAGTCACAATGATCCTTAGATTTCTTCCCTACCTTATTCCTGTGCTGAGATACAGGCTGCTCCAACCTGCTGTAAAATGCTTGATTTCGAGAGTGAGCAAAACTAATGAAAACATTGTTGGGGTAAAACCTAAAGGGAAAGGCCTAGCACCAAATTCCATTGGCCATCTGATCTAGCTTCTGGAGGCAGTCAAAATGAGTATTTGAATTCTTCCCTACCTTATTCCTGTGCTGAGATACAGGGTGCTCCAACCTGCTGTAAAATGCTTGATTTCGAGAGTGAGCGAAACTAATGAAAACATTGTTGGGGTAAAACCTAAAGGGAAAGACCTAGCACCAAATACAATTTGCCATCTGATCTAACTTCTGGAGGCAGTCAAAAATGATCCTTAGAATTCTTCCCTACCTTATTCCTGTGCTGAGATACAGGCTGCTCCAACCTGCTGTAAAATGCTTGATTTCGAGAGTGAGCGAAACTAATGAAAACATTGTTGGGGTAAAACCTAAAGGGAAAGACCTAGCACCAAATACAATTTGCCATCTGATCTAACTTCTGGAGGCAGTCAAAATGAGTATTTGAATTCTTCCCTACCTTATTCCTGTGCTGAGATAGAGGCTGCTCCAACCTGCTGTAAAATGCTTGATTTCGAGAGTGAGCGAAACTAATGAAAACATTGTTGGGGTAAAACCTAAAGGGAAAGACCTAGCACCAAATTCCATTGGCCATCTGATCTAACTTCTGGAGGCAGTCAAAATGATCCTTAGAATTCTTCCCTACCTTATTCCTGTGCTGAGATACAGGCTGCTCCAACCTGCTGTAAAATGCTTGATTTCGAGAGTGAGCGAAACTAATGAAAACATTGTTGGGGTAAAACCTAAAGGGAAAGACCTAGCACCAAATACAATTTGCCATCTGATCTAACTTCTGGAGGCAGTCACAATGATCCTTAGATTTCTTCCCTACCTTATTCCTGTGCTGAGATACAGGCTGCTCCAACCTGCTGTAAAATGCTTGATTTCGAGAGTGAGCGAAACTAATGAAAACATTGTTGGGGTAAAACCTAAAGGGAAAGGCCTAGCACCAAATTCCATTGGCCATCTGATCTAACTTCTGGAGGCAGTCAAAATGAGTATTTGAATTCTTCCCTACCTTATTCCTGTGCTGAGATACAGGCTGCTCCAACCTGCTGTAAAATGCTTGATTTCGAGAGTGAGCGAAACTAATGAAAACATTGTTGGGGTAAAACCTAAAGGAAAGGCCTAGCACCAAATTGCATTGGCCATCTAATCTAACTTCTGGAGGCAGTCAAAATGAGTATTTGAATTCTTCCCTACCTTATTCTTGTGCTGAGATACAGGCTGCTCCAACCTGCTGTAAAATGCTTGATTTTGAGAGTGAGCGAAACTAATGAAAACATTGTTGGGGTAAAACCTAAAGGGAAAGACCTGGCACCAAATACAATTTGCCATCTGATCTAACTTCTGGAGGCAGTCAAAATGAGTATTTGAATTCTTCCCTACCTTATTCCTGTGCTGAGATACAGGCTGCTCCAACCGGCTGTAAAATGCTTGATTTCGAGAGTGAGCGAAACTAATGAAAACATTGTTGGGGTAAAACCTAAAGGGAAAGACCTAGCACCAAATACAATTTGCCATCTGATCTAACTTCTGGAGGCAGTCAAAATGAGTATTTGAATTCTTCCCTACCTTATTCCTGTGCTGAGATACAGGCTGCTCCAACCTGCTGTAAAATGCTTGATTTCGAGAGTGAGCGAAACTAATGGAAACATTGTTGGGGTAAAACCTAAAGGGAAAGGCCTAGCACCAAATTGCATTGGCCATCTGATCTAACTTCTGGAGGCAGTCAAAATGAGTATTTGAATTCTTCCCTACCTTATTCCTGTGCTGAGATACAGGCTGCTCCAACCTGCTGTAAAATGCTGATTTCGAGAGTGATCGAAACCAATGAAAACATTGTTGGGGTAAAACCTAAAGGGAAAGTCCTAGCACCAAATTGCATTGGCCATCTGATCTAACTTCTGGAGGCAGTCAAAATGAGTATTTGAATTCTTCCCTACCTTATTCCTGTGCTGAGATACAGGCTGCTCCAACCTGCTGTAAAATGCTTGATTTCGAGAGTGAGCGAAACTAATGAAAACATTGTTGGGGGTAAAACCTAAAGGGAAAGGCCTAGCACCAAATTGCATTGGCCATCTGATCTAACTTGTGGAGGCAGTCAAAATTGAGTATTTGAATTCTTCCCTACCTTATTCCTGTGCTGAGATACAGGCTGCTCCAACCTGCTGTAAAATGCTTGATTTCGAGAGTGAGCGAAACTAATGAAAACATTGTTGGGGTAAAACCTAAAGGGAAAGACCTAGCACCAAATACAATTTGCCATCTGATCTAACTTCTGGAGGCAGTCAAAATGAGTATTT
Organism: Melanerpes formicivorus; assembly: GCF_026170545.1. Classification (NCBI taxonomy): domain Eukaryota; kingdom Metazoa; phylum Chordata; class Aves; order Piciformes; family Picidae; genus Melanerpes; species Melanerpes formicivorus. The sequence continues at coordinate 164,627 of NW_027142678.1, read as the reverse complement.
GAATTCTTCCCTACCTTATTCCTGTGCTGAGATAGAGGCTGCTCCAACCTGCTGTAAAATGCTTGATTTCGAGAGTGAGCGAAACTAATGAAAACATTGTTGGGGTAAAACCTAAAGGGAAAGACCTGGCACCAAATACAATTTGCCATCTGATCTAACTTCTGGAGGCAGTCAAAATGAGTATTTGAATTCTTCCCTACCTTATTCCTGTGCTGAGATACAGGCTGCTCCAACCTGCTGTAAAATGCTTGATTTCGAGAGTGAGCGAAACTAATGAAAACATTGTTGGGGTAAAACCTAAAGGGAAAGACCTAGCACCACATACAATTTGCCATCTGATCTAACTTCTGGAGGCAGTCAAAATGATCCTTAGAATTCTTCCCTACCTTATTCCTGTGCTGAGATACAGGCTGCTCCAACCTGCTGTAAAATGCTTGATTTCGAGAGTGAGCAAAAACTAATGAAAACATTGTTGGGGTAAAACCTAAAGAGAAAGACCTAGCACCAAATACAATTTGCCATCTGATCTAACTTCTGGAGGCAGTCAAAATGAGTATTTGAATTCTTCCCTACCTTATTCCTGTGCTGAGATACAGGGTGCTCCAACCTGCTGTAAAATGCTTGATTTCGAGAGTGAGCGAAACTAATGAAAACATTGTTGGGGTAAAACCTAAAGGGAAAGGACCTAGCACCAAATTACAATTTGCCATCTGATCTAACTTCTGGAGGCAGTCAAAATGAGTATTTGAATTCTTCCCTACCTTATTCCTGTGCTGAGATACAGGCTGCTCCAACCTGCTGTAAAATGCTTGATTTCGAGAGTGAGCAAAACTAATGAAAACATTGTTGGGGTAAAACCTAAAGAGAAAGACCTAGCACCAAATACAATTTGCCATCTGATCTAACTTCTGGAGGCAGTCAAAATGAGTATTTGAATTCTTTCCTACCTTATTCCTGTGCTGAGATACAGGCTGCTCCAACCTGCTGTAAAAATGCTTGATTTCGAGAGTGAGCGAAACTAATGAAAACATTGTTGGGGTAAAACCTAAAGGGAAAGACCTAGCACCAAATTGCATTGGCCATCTGATCTAACTTCTGGAGGCAGTCAAAATGAGTATTTGAATTCTTCCCTACCTTATTCCTGTGCTGAGATACAGGCTGCTCCAACCTGCTGTAAAATGCTTGATTTCGAGAGTGAGCGAAAACTAATGAAAACATTGTTGGGGTAAAACCTAAAGGGAAAGACCTAGCACCAAATACAATTTGCCATCTGATCTAACTTCTGGAGGCAGTCAAAATGAGTATTTGAATTCTTTCCTACCTTATTCCTGTGCTGAGATACAGGGTGCTCCAACCTGCTGTAAAATGCTTGATTTCGAGAGTGAGCGAAACTAATGAAAACATTGTTGGGGTAAAACCTAAAGGGAAAGACCTAGCACCAAATACAATTTGCCATCTGATCTACCTTCTGGAGGCAGTCAAAATGAGTATTTGAATCTTCCCTACCTTATTCCTGTGCTGAGATACAGGCTGCTCCAACCTGCTGTAAAATGCTTGATTTCGAGAGTGAGCGAAACTAATGAAAACATTGTTGGGGTAAAACCTAAAGGGAAAGACCTAGCACCAAATACAATTTGCCATCTGATCTAACTTCTGGAGGCAGTCAAAATGAGTATTTGAATTCTTTCCTACCTTATTCCTGTGCTGAGATACAGGCTGCTCCAACCTGCTGTAAAATGCTTGATTTCGAGAGTGAGCGAAACTAATGAAAACATTGTTGGGGTAAAAACCTAAAGGGAAAGACCTAGCACCAAATACAATTTGCCATCTTGATCTAACTTCTGGAGGCAGTCACAATGATCCTTAGATTTCTTCCCTACCTTATTCCTGTGCTGAGATACAGGCTGCTCCAACCTGCTGTAAAATTCTTGATTTCGAGAGTGAGCGAAACTAATGAAAACATTGTTGGGGTAAAACCTAAAGGGAAAGGCCTAGCACCAAATTGTATTGTCCATCTGATCTAACTTGTGGAGGCAGTCAAAATGAGTATTTGAATTCTTCCCTACCTTATTCCTGTGCTGAGATACAGGCTGCTCCAACCTGCTGTAAAATGCTTGATTTCGAGAGTGAGCGAAACTAATGGAAACATTGTTGGGGTAAAACCTAAAGGGAAAGGCCTAGCACCAAATTGCATTGGCCATCTGATCTAACTTCTGGAGGCAGTCACAATGATCCTTAGATTTCTTCCCTACCTTATTCCTGTGCTGAGATACAGGCTGCTCCAACCTGCTGTAAAATGCTTGATTTCGAGAGTGAGCGAAACTAATGAAAACATTGTTGGGGTAAAACCTAAAGGGAAAGGCCTAGCACCAAATTCCATTGGCCATCTGATCTAACTTCTGGAGGCAGTCAAAATGAGTATTTGAATTCTTCCCTACCTTATTCCTGTGCTGAGATACAGGCTGCTCCAACCTGCTGTAAAATTCTTGATTTCGAGAGTGAGCGAAACTAATGAAAACATTGTTGGGGTAAAACCTAAAGGGAAAGGCCTAGCACCAAATTGTATTGTCCATCTGATCTAACTTCTGGAGGCAGTCAAAATGAGTATTTGAATTCTTCCCTACCTTATTCCTGTGCTGAGATACAGGCTGCTCCAACCTGCTGTAAAATGCTTGATTTCGAGAGTGAGCGAAACTAATGGAAACATTGTTGGGGTAAAACCTAAAGGGAAAGGCCTAGCACCAAATTGCATTGGCCATCTGATCTAACTTCTGGAGGCAGTCAAAATGAGTATTTGAATTCTTCCCTACCTTATTCCTGTGCTGAGATACAGGCTGCTCCAACCTGCTGTAAAATGCTTGATTTCGAGAGTGATCGAAACCAATGAAAACATTGTTGGGGGTAAAACCTAAAGGGAAAGTCCTAGCACCAAATTGCATTGGCCATCTGATCTAACTTCTGGAGGCAGTCAAAATGAGTATTTGAATTCTTCCCTACCTTATTCCTGTGCTGAGATACAGGCTGCTCCAACCTGCTGTAAAATGCTTGATTTCGAGAGTGAGCGAAACTAATGAAAACATTGTTGGGGTAAAACCTAAGGGAAAGGCCTAGCACCAAATTGCATTGGCCATCTGATCTAACTTGTGGAGGCAGTCAAAATGAGTATTTGAATTCTTCCCTACCTTATTCCTGTGCTGAGATACAGGCTGCTCCAACCTGCTGTAAAATGCTTGATTTCGAGAGTGAGCGAAACTAATGAAAACATTGTTGGGGTAAAACCTAAAGGGAAAGACCTAGCACCAAATACAATTTGCCATCTGATCTAACTTCTGGAGGCAGTCAAAATGAGTATTTGAATTCTTCCCTACCCTTATTCCTGTGCTGAGATAGAGGCTGCTCCAACCTGCTGTAAAATGCTTGATTTCGAGAGTGAGCGAAACTAATGAAAACATTGTTTGGGGTAAAACCTAAAGGGAAAGACCTGGCACCAAATACAATTTGCCATCTGATCTAACTTCTGGAGGCAGTCAAAATGAGTATTTGAATTCTTCCCTACCTTATTCCTGTGCTGAGATACAGGCTGCTCCAACCTGCTGTAAAATGCTTGATTTCGAGAGTGAGCGAAACTAATGAAAACATTGTTGGGGTAAAACCTAAAGGGAAAGACCTAGCACCACATACAATTTGCCATCTGATCTAACTTCTGGAGGCAGTCAAAATGATCCTTAGAATTCTTCCCTACCTTATTCCTGTGCTGAGATACAGGCTGCTCCAACCTGCTGTAAAATGCTTGATTTCGAGAGTGAGCAAAACTAATGAAAACATTGTTGGGGTAAAACCTAAAGAGAAAGACCTAGCACCAAATACAATTTGCCATCTGATCTAACTTCTGGAGGCAGTCAAAATGAGTATTTGAATTCTTTCCTAACTTATTCTGTGCTGAGATACAGGGTGCTCCAACCTGCTGTAAAATGCTTGATTTCGAGAGTGAGCGAAACTAATGAAAACATTGTTGGGGTAAAACCTAAAGGGAAAGACCTAGCACCAAATACAATTTGCCATCTGATCTAACTTCTGGAGGCAGTCAAAATGAGTATTTGAATTCTTCCCTACCTATTCCTGTGCTGAGATACAGGCTGCTCCAACCTGCTGTAAAAATGCTTGATTTCGAGAGTGAGCGAAACTAATGAAGACATTGTTGGGGTAAAAACCTAAAGAGAAAGACCTAGCACCAAATACAATTTGCCATCTGATCTAACTTCTGGAGGCAGTCAAAATGAGTATTTGAATTCTTTCCTACCTTATTCCTGTGCTGAGATACAGGCTGCTCCAACCCTGCTGTAAAATGCTTGATTTCGAGAGTGAGCGAAACTAATGAAAACATTGTTGGGGTAAAACCTAAAGGGAAAGACCTAGCACCAAATTGCATTGGCCATCTGATCTAACTTCTGGAGGCAGTCAAAATGAGTATTTGAATTCTTCCCTACCTTATTCCTGTGCTGAGATACAGGCTGCTCCAACCTGCTGTAAAATGCTTGATTTCGAGAGTGAGCGAAACTAATGAAAAACATTGTTGGGGTAAAACCTAAAGGGAAAGACCTAGCACCAAATACAATTTGCCATCTGATCTAACTTCTGGAGGCAGTCAAAATGAGTTTTTGAATTCTTTCCTACCTTATTCCTGTGCTGAGATACAGGGTGCTCCAACCTGCTGTAAAATGCTTGATTTCGAGAGTGAGCGAAACTAATGAAAACATTGTTGGGGTAAAACCTAAAGGGAAAGACCTAGCACCAAATACAATTTGCCATCTGATCTACCTTCTGGAGGCAGTCAAAATGAGTATTTGAATTCTTCCCTACCTTATTCCTGTGCTGAGATACAGGCTGCTCCAACCTGCTGTAAAATGCTTGATTTCGAGAGTGAGCGAAACTAATGAAAACATTGTTGGGGGTAAAACCTAAAGGGAAAGACCTAGCACCAAATACAATTTGCCATCTGATCTAACTTCTGGAGGCAGTCAAAATGAGTATTTGAATTTCTTTCCTACCTTATTCCTGTGCTGAGATACAGGCTGCTCCAACCTGCTGTAAAATGCTTGATTTCCGAGAGTGAGCAAAACTAATGAAAACATTGTTGGGGTAAAACCTAAAGGGAAAGACCTAGCCCCAAATACAATTTGCCATCTGATCTAACTTCTGGAGGCAGTCAAAATGATCCTTAGAATTCTTCCCTACCTTATTCCTGTGCTGAGATACAGGCTGCTCCAACCTGCTGTAAAATGCTTGATTTCGAGAGTGAGCGAAACTAATGAAGACATTGTTGGGGTAAAACCTAAAGGGAAAGGCCTAGCACCAAATTGCATTGGCCATCTGATCTAACTTCTGGAGGCAGTCAAAATGAGTATTTGAATTCTTTCCTACCTTATTCCTGTGCTGAGATACAGGCTGCTCCAACCTGCTGTAAAATGCTTGATTTCGAGAGTGAGCGAAACTAATGAAAACATTGTTGGGGTAAAACCTAAAGGGAAAGACCTGGCACCAAATACAATTTGCCATCTGATCTAACTTCTGGAGGCAGTCAAAATGATCCTTAGAATTCTTCCCTACCTTATTCCTGTGCTGAGATACAGGCTGTTCCAACCTGCTGTAAAATGCTTGATTTCGTGAGTGAGCAAAACTAATGAAAACATTGTTGGGGTAAAACCTAAAGGGAAAGGCCTAGCACCAAATTGCATTGGCCATCTGATCTAACTTCTGGAGGCAGTCAAAATGAGTATTTGAATTCTTCCCTACCTTATTCCTGTGCTGAGATACAGGCTGCTCCAACCTGCTGTAAAATGCTTGATTTCGAGAGTGAGCGAAACTAATGAAAACATTGTTGGGGTAAAACCTAAAGGGAAAGACCTAGCACCAAATACAATTTGCCGTCTGATCTAACTTCTGGAGGCAGTCAAAATGAGTATTTGAATTCTTTCCTACATTATTCCTGTGCTGAGATACAGGCTGCTCCAACCTGCTGTAAAATGCTTGATTTCGAGAGTGAGCGAAACTAATGAAAACATTGTTGGGGTAAAACCTAAAGGGAAAGACCTAGCCCCAAATACAATTTGCCGTCTGATCTAACTTCTGGAGGCAGTCAAAATGAGTATTTGAATTCTTCCCTACCTTATTCCTGTGCTGAGATACAGGCTGCTCCAACCTGCTGTAAAATGCTTGATTTCGAGAGTGAGCGAAACTAATGAAAACATTGTTGGGGTAAAACCTAAAGGGAAAGACCTAGCCCCAAATACAATTTGCCGTCTGATCTAACTTCTGGAGGCAGTCAAAATGAGTATTTGAATTCTTCCCTACCTTATTCCTGTGCTGAGATACAGGCTGTTCCAACCTGCTGTAAAATGCTTGATTTCGAGAGTGAGCGAAACTAATGAAAACATTGTTGGGGTAAAACCTAAAGGGAAAGACCTAGCACCAAATACAATTTGCCATCTGATCTAACTTCTGGAGGCAGTCAAAATGATCCTTAGATTTCTTCCCTACCTTATTCCTGTGCTGAGATACAGGCTGCTCCAACCTGCTGTAAAATGCTTGATTTCGAGAGTGAGCGAAACTAATGAAAACATTGTTGGGGTAAAACCTAAAGGGAAAGACCTAGCACCAAATTCCATTGGCCATCTGATCTAACTTCTGGAGGCAGTCAAAATGAGTATTTGAATTCTTTCCTACCTTATTCCTGTGCTGAGATACAGGCTGCTCCAACCTGCTGTAAAATGCTTGATTTCGAGAGTGAGCGAAACTAATGAAAACATTGTTGGGGTAAAACCTAAAGGGAAAGACCTGGCACCAAATACAATTTGCCATCTGATCTAACTTCTGGAGGCAGTCAAAATGATCCTTAGAATTCTTCCCTACCTTATTCCTGTGCTGAGATACAGGCTGTTCCAACCTGCTGTAAAATGCTTGATTTCGTGAGTGAGCAAAACTAATGAAAACATTGTTGGGGTAAAACCTAAAGGGAAAGGCCTAGCACCAAATTGCATTGGCCATCTGATCTAACTTCTGGAGGCAGTCAAAATGAGTATTTGAATTCTTCCCTACCTTATTCCTGTGCTGAGATACAGGCTGCTCCAACCTGCTGTAAAATGCTTGATTTCGAGAGTGAGCGAAACTAATGAAAACATTGTTGGGGTAAAACCTAAAGGGAAAGACCTAGCACCAAATACAATTTGCCATCTGATCTAACTTCTGGAGGCAGTCAAAATGAGTATTTGAATTCTTTCCTACATTATTCCTGTGCTGGGATACAGGCTGCTCCAACCTGCTGTAAAATGCTTGATTTCGAGAGTGAGCGAAACTAATGAAAACATTGTTGGGGTAAAACCTAAAGGGAAAGACCTAGCCCCAAATACAATTTGCCGTCTGATCTAACTTCTGGAGGCAGTCAAAATGAGTATTTGAATTCTTCCCTACCTTATTCCTGTGCTGAGATACAGGCTGCTCCAACCTGCTGTAAAATGCTTGATTTCGAGAGTGAGCGAAACTAATGAAAACATTGTTGGGGTAAAACCTAAAGGGAAAGACCTAGCCCCAAATACAATTTGCCGTCTGATCTAACTTCTGGAGGCAGTCAAAATGAGTATTTGAATTCTTCCCTACCTTATTCCTGTGCTGAGATACAGGCTGCTCCAACCTGCTGTAAAATGCTTGATTTCGAGAGTGAGCGAAACTAATGAAAACATTGTTGGGGTAAAACCTAAAGGGAAAGACCTAGCACCAAATACAATTTGCCATCTGATCTAACTTCTGGAGGCAGTCAAAATGATCCTTAGATTTCTTCCCTACCTTATTCCTGTGCTGAGATACAGGCTGCTCCAACCTGCTGTAAAATGCTTGATTTCGAGAGTGAGCGAAACTAATGAAAACATTGTTGGGGTAAAACCTAAAGGGAAAGACCTAGCACCAAATACAATTTGCCATCTGATCTACCTTCTGGAGGCAGTCAAAATGAGTATTTGAATTCTTCCCTACCTTATTCCTGTGCTGAGATACAGGCTGCTCCAACCTGCTGTAAAATGCTTGATTTCGAGAGTGAGCGAAACTAATGAAGACATTGTTGGGGTAAAACCTAAAGGGAAAGACCTAGCACCAAATACAATTTGCCATCTGATCTAACTTCTGGAGGCAGTCAAAATGAGTATTTGAATTCTTTCCTACCTTATTCCTGTGCTGAGATACAGGCTGCTCCAACCTGGTGTAAAATGCTTGATTTCGAGAGTGAGCAAAACTAATGAAAACATTGTTGGGGTAAAACCTAAAGGGAAAGACCTAGCCCCAAATACAATTTGCCATCTGATCTAACTTCTGGAGGCAGTCAAAATGATCCTTAGAATTCTTCCCTACCTTATTCCTGTGCTGAGATACAGGCTGCTCCAACCTGCTGTAAAATGCTTGATTTCGAGAGTGAGCGAAACTAATGAAGACATTGTTGGGGTAAAACCTAAAGGGAAAGGCCTAGCACCAAATTGCATTGGCCATCTGATCTAACTTCTGGAGGCAGTCAAAATGAGTATTTGAATTCTTTCCTACCTTATTCCTGTGCTGAGATACAGGCTGCTCCAACCTGCTGTAAAATGCTTGATTTCGAGAGTGAGCGAAACTAATGAAAACATTGTTGGGGTAAAACCTAAAGGGAAAGACCTGGCACCAAATACAATTTGCCATCTGATCTAACTTCTGGAGGCAGTCAAAATGATCCTTAGAATTCTTCCCTACCTTATTCCTGTGCTGAGATACAGGCTGTTCCAACCTGCTGTAAAATGCTTGATTTCGTGAGTGAGCAAAACTAATGAAAACATTGTTGGGGTAAAACCTAAAGGGAAAGGCCTAGCACCAAATTGCATTGGCCATCTGATCTAACTTCTGGAGGCAGTCAAAATGAGTATTTGAATTCTTCCCTACCTTATTCCTGTGCTGAGATACAGGCTGCTCCAACCTGCTGTAAAATGCTTGATTTCGAGAGTGAGCGAAACTAATGAAAACATTGTTGGGGTAAAACCTAAAGGGAAAGACCTAGCACCAAATACAATTTGCCGTCTGATCTAACTTCTGGAGGCAGTCAAAATGAGTATTTGAATTCTTTCCTACATTATTCCTGTGCTGAGATACAGGCTGCTCCAACCTGCTGTAAAATGCTTGATTTCGAGAGTGAGCGAAACTAATGAAAACATTGTTGGGGTAAAACCTAAAGGGAAAGACCTAGCCCCAAATACAATTTGCCGTCTGATCTAACTTCTGGAGGCAGTCAAAATGAGTATTTGAATTCTTCCCTACCTTATTCCTGTGCTGAGATACAGGCTGCTCCAACCTGCTGTAAAATGCTTGATTTCGAGAGTGAGCGAAACTAATGAAAACATTGTTGGGGTAAAACCTAAAGGGAAAGACCTAGCCCCAAATACAATTTGCCGTCTGATCTAACTTCTGGAGGCAGTCAAAATGAGTATTTGAATTCTTCCCTACCTTATTCCTGTGCTGAGATACAGGCTGCTCCAACCTGCTGTAAAATGCTTGATTTCGAGAGTGAGCGAAACTAATGAAAACATTGTTGGGGTAAAACCTAAAGGGAAAGACCTAGCACCAAATACAATTTGCCATCTGATCTAACTTCTGGAGGCAGTCAAAATGATCCTTAGATTTCTTCCCTACCTTATTCCTGTGCTGAGATACAGGCTGCTCCAACCTGCTGTAAAATGCTTGATTTCGAGAGTGAGCGAAACTAATGAAAACATTGTTGGGGTAAAACCTAAAGGGAAAGACCTAGCACCAAATTCCATTGGCCATCTGATCTAACTTCTGGAGGCAGTCAAAATGAGTATTTGAATTCTTTCCTACCTTATTCCTGTGCTGAGATACAGGCTGCTCCAACCTGCTGTAAAATGCTTGATTTCGAGAGTGAGCGAAACTAATGAAAACATTGTTGGGGTAAAACCTAAAGGGAAAGACCTGGCACCAAATACAATTTGCCATCTGATCTAACTTCTGGAGGCAGTCAAAATGATCCTTAGAATTCTTCCCTACCTTATTCCTGTGCTGAGATACAGGCTGTTCCAACCTGCTGTAAAATGCTTGATTTCGTGAGTGAGCAAAACTAATGAAAACATTGTTGGGGTAAAACCTAAAGGGAAAGGCCTAGCACCAAATTGCATTGGCCATCTGATCTAACTTCTGGAGGCAGTCAAAATGAGTATTTGAATTCTTCCCTACCTTATTCCTGTGCTGAGATACAGGCTGCTCCAACCTGCTGTAAAATGCTTGATTTCGAGAGTGAGCGAAACTAATGAAAACATTGTTGGGGTAAAACCTAAAGGGAAAGACCTAGCACCAAATACAATTTGCCGTCTGATCTAACTTCTGGAGGCAGTCAAAATGAGTATTTGAATTCTTTCCTACATTATTCCTGTGCTGGGATACAGGCTGCTCCAACCTGCTGTAAAATGTTTGATTTCGAGAGTGAGCGAAACTAATGAAAACATTGTTGGGGTAAAACCTAAAGGGAAAGACCTAGCCCCAAATACAATTTGCCGTCTGATCTAACTTCTGGAGGCAGTCAAAATGAGTATTTGAATTCTTCCCTACCTTATTCCTGTGCTGAGATACAGGCTGCTCCAACCTGCTGTAAAATGCTTGATTTCGAGAGTGAGCGAAACTAATGAAAACATTGTTGGGGTAAAACCTAAAGGGAAAGACCTAGCCCCAAATACAATTTGCCGTCTGATCTAACTTCTGGAGGCAGTCAAAATGAGTATTTGAATTCTTCCCTACCTTATTCTTGTGCTGAGATACAGGCTGCTCCAACCTGCTGTAAAATGCTTGATTTCGAGAGTGAGCGAAACTAATGAAAACATTGTTGGGGTAAAACCTAAAGGGAAAGACCTGGCACCAAATACAATTTGCCATCTGATCTAACTTCTGGAGGCAGTCAAAATGAGTATTTGAATTCTTCCCTACCTTATTCCTGTGCTGAGATACAGGCTGCTCCAACCGGCTGTAAAATGCTTGATTTCGAGAGTGAGCGAAACTAATGAAAACATTGTTGGGGTAAAACCTAAAGGGAAAGACCTAGCACCAAATACAATTCGCCATCTGATCTAACTTCTGGAGGCAGTCAAAATGAGTATTTGAATTCTTCCCTACCTTATTCCTGTGCTGAGATACAGGCTGCTCCAACCTGCTGTAAAATGCTTGATTTCGAGAGTGAGCGAAACTAATGGAAACATTGTTGGGGTAAAACCTAAAGGGAAAGGCCTAGCACCAAATTGCATTGGCCATCTGATCTAACTTCTGGAGGCAGTCAAAATGAGTATTTGAATTCTTCCCTACCTTATTCCTGTGCTGAGATACAGGCTGCTCCAACCTGCTGCAAAATGCTTGATTTCGAGAGTGATCGAAACCAATGAAAACATTGTTGGGGTAAAACCTAAAGGGAAAGTCCTAGCACCAAATTGCATTGGCCATCTGATCTAACTTCTGGAGGCAGTCAAAATGAGTATTTGAATTCTTCCCTACCTTATTCCTGTGCTGAGATACAGGCTGCTCCAACCTGCTGTAAAATGATTGATTTCGAGAGTGAGCGAAACTAATGAAAACATTGTTGGGGTAAAACCTAAAGGGAAAGGCCTAGCACCAAATTGCATTGGCCATCTGATCTAACTTGTGGAGGCAGTCAAAATGAGTATTTGAATTCTTCCCTACCTTATTCCTGTGCTGAGATACAGGCTGCTCCAACCTGCTGTAAAATGCTTGATTTCGAGAGTGAGCGAAACTAATGAAAACATTGTTGGGGTAAAACCTAAAGGGAAAGACCTAGCACCAAATACAATTTGCCATCTGATCTAACTTCTGGAGGCAGTCAAAATGAGTATTTGAATTCTTCCCTACCTTATTCCTGTGCTGAGATAGAGGCTGCTCCAACCTGCTGTAAAATGCTTGATTTCGAGAGTGAGCGAAACTAATGAAAACATTGTTGGGGTAAAACCTAAAGGGAAAGACCTGGCACCAAATACAATTTGCCATCTGATCTAACTTCTGGAGGCAGTCAAAATGAGTATTTGAATTCTTCCCTACCTTATTCCTGTGCTGAGATACAGGCTGCTCCAACCTGCTGTAAAATGCTTGATTTCGAGAGTGAGCGAAACTAATGAAAACATTGTTGGGGTAAAACCTAAAGGGAAAGACCTAGAACCACATACAATTTGCCATCTGATCTAACTTCTGGAGGCAGTCAAAATGATCCTTAGAATTCTTCCCTACCTTATTCCTGTGCTGAGATACAGGCTGCTCCAACCTGCTGTAAAATGCTTGATTTCGAGAGTGAGCAAAACTAATGAAAACATTGTTGGGGTAAAACCTAAAGAGAAAGACCTAGCACCAAATACAATTTGCCATCTGATCTAACTTCTGGAGGCAGTCAAAATGAGTATTTGAATTCTTTCCTAACTTATTCCTGTGCTGAGATACAGGGTGCTCCAACCTGCTGTAAAATGCTTGATTTCGAGAGTGAGCGAAACTAATGAAAACATTGTTGGGGTAAAACCTAAAGGGAAAGACCTAGCACCAAATACAATTTGCCATCTGATCTAACTTCTGGAGGCAGTCAAAATGAGTATTTGAATTCTTCCCTACCTTATTCCTGTGCTGAGATACAGGCTGCTCCAACCTGCTGTAAAATGCTTGATTTCGAGAGTGAGCAAAACTAATGAAAACATTGTTGGGGTAAAACCTAAAGAGAAAGACCTAGCACCAAATACAATTTGCCATCTGATCTAACTTCTGGAGGCAGTCAAAATGAGTATTTGAATTCTTTCCTACCTTATTCCTGTGCTGAGATACAGGCTGCTCCAACCTGCTGTAAAATGCTTGATTTCGAGAGTGAGCGAAACTAATGAAAACATTGTTGGGGTAAAACCTAAAGGGAAAGACCTAGCACCAAATACAATTTGCCATCTGATCTACCTTCTGGAGGCAGTCAAAATGAGTATTTGAATTCTTCCCTACCTTATTCCTGTGCTGAGATACAGGCTGCTCCAACCTGCTGTAAAATGCTTGATTTCGAGAGTGAGCGAAACTAATGAAAACATTGTTGGGGTAAAACCTAAAGGGAAAGACCTAGCACCAAATACAATTTGCCATCTGATCTAACTTCTGGAGGCAGTCAAAATGAGTATTTGAATTCTTTCCTACCTTATTCCTGTGCTGAGATACAGGCTGCTCCAACCTGCTGTAAAATGCTTGATTTCGAGAGTGAGCAAAACTAATGAAAACATTGTTGGGGTAAAACCTAAAGGGAAAGACCTAGCCCCAAATACAATTTGCCATCTGATCTAACTTCTGGAGGCAGTCAAAATGATCCTTAGAATTCTTCCCTACCTTATTCCTGTGCTGAGATACAGGCTGCTCCAACCTGCTGTAAAATGCTTGATTTCGAGAGTGAGCGAAACTAATGAAGACATTGTTGGGGTAAAACCTAAAGGGAAAGGCCTAGCACCAAATTGCATTGGCCATCTGATCTAACTTCTGGAGGCAGTCAAAATGAGTATTTGAATTCTTTCCTACCTTATTCCTGTGCTGAGATACAGGCTGCTCCAACCTGCTGTAAAATGCTTGATTTCGAGAGTGAGCGAAACTAATGAAAACATTGTTGGGGTAAAACCTAAAGGGAAAGACCTGGCACCAAATACAATTTGCCATCTGATCTAACTTCTGGAGGCAGTCAAAATGATCCTTAGAATTCTTCCCTACCTTATTCCTGTGCTGAGATACAGGCTGTTCCAACCTGCTGTAAAATGCTTGATTTCGTGAGTGAGCAAAACTAATGAAAACATTGTTGGGGTAAAACCTAAAGGGAAAGGCCTAGCACCAAATTGCATTGGCCATCTGATCTAACTTCTGGAGGCAGTCAAAATGAGTATTTGAATTCTTCCCTACCTTATTCCTGTGCTGAGATACAGGCTGCTCCAACCTGCTGTAAAATGCTTGATTTCGAGAGTGAGCGAAACTAATGAAAACATTGTTGGGGTAAAACCTAAAGGGAAAGACCTAGCACCAAATACAATTTGCCGTCTGATCTAACTTCTGGAGGCAGTCAAAATGAGTATTTGAATTCTTTCCTACATTATTCCTGTGCTGAGATACAGGCTGCTCCAACCTGCTGTAAAATGCTTGATTTCGAGAGTGAGCGAAACTAATGAAAACATTGTTGGGGTAAAACCTAAAGGGAAAGACCTAGCCCCAAATACAATTTGCCGTCTGATCTAACTTCTGGAGGCAGTCAAAATGAGTATTTGAATTCCTCCCTACCTTATTCCTGTGCTGAGATACAGGCTGCTCCAACCTGCTGTAAAATGCTTGATTTCGAGAGTGAGCGAAACTAATGAAAACATTGTTGGGGTAAAACCTAAAGGGAAAGACCTAGCCCCAAATACAATTTGCCGTCTGATCTAACTTCTGGAGGCAGTCAAAATGAGTATTTGAATTCTTCCCTACCTTATTCCTGTGCTGAGATACAGGCTGTTCCAACCTGCTGTAAAATGCTTGATTTCGAGAGTGAGCGAAACTAATGAAAACATTGTTGGGGTAAAACCTAAAGGGAAAGACCTAGCACCAAATACAATTTGCCATCTGATCTAACTTCTGGAGGCAGTCAAAATGATCCTTAGATTTCTTCCCTACCTTATTCCTGTGCTGAGATACAGGCTGCTCCAACCTGCTGTAAAATGCTTGATTTCGAGAGTGAGCGAAACTAATGAAAACATTGTTGGGGTAAAACCTAAAGGGAAAGACCTAGCCCCAAATACAATTTGCCGTCTGATCTAACTTCTGGAGGCAGTCAAAATGAGTATTTGAATTCTTCCCTACCTTATTCCTGTGCTGAGATACAGGCTGCTCCAACCTGCTGTAAAATGCTTGATTTCGAGAGTGAGCGAAACTAATGAAAACATTGTTGGGGTAAAACCTAAAGGGAAAGACCTAGCCCCAAATACAATTTGCCGTCTGATCTAACTTCTGGAGGCAGTCAAAATGAGTATTTGAATTCTTCCCTACCTTATTCCTGTGCTGAGATACAGGCTGCTCCAACCTGCTGTAAAATGCTTGATTTCGAGAGTGAGCGCAACTAATGAAAACATTGTTGGGGTAAAACCTAAAGGGAAAGACCTAGCACCAAATTCCATTGGCCATCTGATCTAACTTCTGGAGGCAGTCAAAATGAGTATTTGAATTCTTCCCTACCTTATTCCTGTGCTGAGATACAGGCTGCTCCAACCTGCTGTAAAATTCTTGATTTCGAGAGTGAGCAAAACTAATGAAAACATTGTTGGGGTAAAACCTAAAGAGAATGACCTAGCACCAAATACAATTTGCCATCTGATCTAACTTCTGGAGGCAGTCAAAATGAGTATTTGAATTCTTCCCTACCTTATTCCTGTGCTGAGATACAGGCTGCTCCAACCTGCTGTAAAATGCTTGATTTCGAGAGTGAGCGAAACTAATGAAAACATTGTTGGGGTAAAACCTAAAGGGAAAGACCTAGCACCAAATCCAATTTGCCATCTGATCTAACTTCTGGAGGCAGTCAAAATGAGTATTTGAATTCTTCCCTACCTTATTCCTGTGCTGAGATACAGGCTGCTCCATCCTGCTGTAAAATGCTTGATTTCGAGAGTGAGCGAAACTAATGAAAACATTGTTGGGGTAAAACCTAAAGGGAAAGACCTAGCACCAAATACAATTTGCCATCTGATCTAACTTCTGGAGGCAGTCAAAATGAGTATTTGAATTCTTTCCTACCTTATTCCTGTGCTGAGATACAGGCTGCTCCAACCTGCTGTAAAATGCTTGATTTCGAGAGTGAGCGCAACTAATGAAAACATTGTTGGGGTAAAACCTAAAGGGAAAGACCTAGCCCCAAATACAATTTGCCATCTGATCTAACTTCTGGAGGCAGTCAAAATGATCCTTAGAATTCTTCCCTACCTTATTCCTGTGCTGAGATACAGGCTGCTCCAACCTGCTGTAAAATGCTTGATTTCGAGAGTGAGCGAAACTAATGAAGACATTGTTGGGGTAAAACCTAAAGGGAAAGGCCTAGCACCAAATTGCATTGGCCATCTGATCTAACTTCTGGAGGCAGTCAAAATGAGTATTTGAATTCTTTCCTACCTTATTCCTGTGCTGAGATACAGGCTGCTCCAACCTGCTGTAAAATGCTTGATTTCGAGAGTGAGCGAAACTAATGAAAACATTGTTGGGGTAAAACCTAAAGGGAAAGACCTGGCACCAAATACAATTTGCCGTCTGATCTAACTTCTGGAGGCAGTCAAAATGAGTATTTGAATTCTTCCCTACCTTATTCCTGTGCTGAGATACAGGCTGTTCCAACCTGCTGTAAAATGCTTGATTTCGAGAGTGAGCGAAACTAATGAAAACATTGTTGGGGTAAAACCTAAAGGGAAAGACCTAGCACCAAATACAATTTGCCATCTGATCTAACTTCTGGAGGCAGTCAAAATGATCCTTAGATTTCTTCCCTACCTTATTCCTGTGCTGAGATACAGGCTGCTCCAACCTGCTGTAAAATGCTTGATTTCGAGAGTGAGCGAAACTAATGAAAACATTGTTGGGGTAAAACCTAAAGGGAAAGACCTAGCACCAAATTCCATTGGCCATCTGATCTAACTTCTGGAGGCAGTCAAAATGAGTATTTGAATTCTTTCCTACCTTATTCCTGTGCTGAGATACAGGCTGCTCCAACCTGCTGTAAAATGCTTGATTTCGAGAGTGAGCGAAACTAATGAAAACATTGTTGGAGTAAAACCTAAAGGGAAAGACCTGGCACCAAATACAATTTGCCATCTGATCTAACTTCTGGAGGCAGTCAAAATGATCCTTAGAATTCTTCCCTACCTTATTCCTGTGCTGAGATACAGGCTGTTCCAACCTGCTGTAAAATGCTTGATTTCGTGAGTGAGCAAAACTAATGAAAACATTGTTGGGGTAAAACCTAAAGGGAAAGGCCTAGCACCAAATTGCATTGGCCATCTGATCTAACTTCTGGAGGCAGTCAAAATGAGTATTTGAATTCTTCCCTACCTTATTCCTGTGCTGAGATACAGGCTGCTCCAACCTGCTGTAAAATGCTTGATTTCGAGAGTGAGCGAAACTAATGAAAACATTGTTGGGGTAAAGCCTAAAGGGAAAGACCTAGCACCAAATACAATTTGCCGTCTGATCTAACTTCTGGAGGCAGTCAAAATGAGTATTTGAATTCTTTCCTACATTATTCCTGTGCTGGGATACAGGCTGCTCCAACCTGCTGTAAAATGCTTGATTTCGAGAGTGAGCGAAACTAATGAAAACATTGTTGGGGTAAAACCTAAAGGGAAAGACCTAGCCCCAAATACAATTTGCCGTCTGATCTAACTTCTGGAGGCAGTCAAAATGAGTATTTGAATTCTTCCCTACCTTATTCCTGTGCTGAGATACAGGCTGCTCCAACCTGCTGTAAAATGCTTGATTTCGAGAGTGAGCGAAACTAATGAAAACATTGTTGGGGTAAAACCTAAAGGGAAAGACCTAGCCCCAAATACAATTTGCCGTCTGATCTAACTTCTGGAGGCAGTCAAAATGAGTATTTGAATTCTTCCCTACCTTATTCCTGTGCTGAGATACAGGCTGCTCCAACCTGCTGTAAAATGCTTGATTTCGAGAGTGAGCGAAACTAATGAAAACATTGTTGGGGTAAAACCTAAAGGGAAAGACCTAGCACCAAATACAATTTGCCATCTGATCTAACTTCTGGAGGCAGTCAAAATGATCCTTAGATTTCTTCCCTACCTTATTCCTGTGCTGAGATACAGGCTGCTCCAACCTGCTGTAAAATGCTTGATTTCGAGAGTGAGCGAAACTAATGAAAACATTGTTGGGGTAAAACCTAAAGGGAAAGACCTAGCACCAAATTCCATTGGCCATCTGATCTAACTTCTGGAGGCAGTCAAAATGAGTATTTGAATTCTTCCCTACCTTATTCCTGTGCTGAGATACAGGCTGCTCCAACCTGCTGTAAAATTCTTGATTTCGAGAGTGAGCAAAACTAATGAAAACATTGTTGGGGTAAAACCTAAAGAGAATGACCTAGCACCAAATACAATTTGCCATCTGATCTAACTTCTGGAGGCAGTCAAAATGAGTATTTGAATTCTTCCCTACCTTATTCCTGTGCTGAGATACAGGCTGCTCCAACCTGCTGTAAAATGCTTGATTTCGAGAGTGAGCGAAACTAATGAAAACATTGTTGGGGTAAAACCTAAAGGGAAAGACCTAGCACCAAATCCAATTTGCCATCTGATCTAACTTCTGGAGGCAGTCAAAATGAGTATTTGAATTCTTCCCTACCTTATTCCTGTGCTGAGATACAGGCTGCTCCAACCTGCTGTAAAATGCTTGATTTCGAGAGTGAGCGAAACTAATGAAAACATTGTTGGGGTAAAACCTAAAGGGAAAGACCTAGCACCAAATACAATTTGCCATCTGATCTACCTTCTGGAGGCAGTCAAAATGAGTATTTGAATTCTTCCCTACCTTATTCCTGTGCTGAGATACAGGCTGCTCCAACCTGCTGTAAAATGCTTGATTTCGAGAGTGAGCGAAACTAATGAAAACATTGTTGGGGTAAAACCTAAAGGGAAAGACCTAGCACCAAATACAATTTGCCATCTGATCTAACTTCTGGAGGCAGTCAAAATGAGTATTTGAATTCTTTCCTACCTTATTCCTGTGCTGAGATACAGGCTGCTCCAACCTGCTGTAAAATGCTTGATTTCGAGAGTGAGCGAAACTAATGAAAACATTGTTGGGGTAAAACCTAAAGGGAAAGACCTAGCCCCAAATACAATTTGCCATCTGATCTAACTTCTGGAGGCAGTCAAAATGATCCTTAGAATTCTTCCCTACCTTATTCCTGTGCTGAGATACAGGCTGCTCCAACCTGCTGTAAAATGCTTGATTTCGAGAGTGAGCGAAACTAATGAAGACATTGTTGGGGTAAAACCTAAAGGGAAAGGCCTAGCACCAAATTGCATTGGCCATCTGATCTAACTTCTGGAGGCAGTCAAAATGAGTATTTGAATTCTTTCCTACCTTATTCCTGTGCTGAGATACAGGCTGCTCCAACCTGCTGTAAAATGCTTGATTTCGAGAGTGAGCGAAACTAATGAAAACATTGTTGGGGTAAAACCTAAAGGGAAAGACCTGGCACCAAATACAATTTGCCATCTGATCTAACTTCTGGAGGCAGTCAAAATGATCCTTAGAATTCTTCCCTACCTTATTCCTGTGCTGAGATACAGGCTGTTCCAACCTGCTGTAAAATGCTTGATTTCGTGAGTGAGCAAAACTAATGAAAACATTGTTGGGGTAAAACCTAAAGGGAAAGGCCTAGCACCAAATTGCATTGGCCATCTGATCTAACTTCTGGAGGCAGTCAAAATGAGTATTTGAATTCTTCCCTACCTTATTCCTGTGCTGAGATACAGGCTGCTCCAACCTGCTGTAAAATGCTTGATTTCGAGAGTGAGCGAAACTAATGAAAACATTGTTGGGGTAAAACCTAAAGGGAAAGACCTAGCACCAAATACAATTTGCCGTCTGATCTAACTTCTGGAGGCAGTCAAAATGAGTATTTGAATTCTTTCCTACATTATTCCTGTGCTGAGATACAGGCTGCTCCAACCTGCTGTAAAATGCTTGATTTCGAGAGTGAGCGAAACTAATGAAAACATTGTTGGGGTAAAACCTAAAGGGAAAGACCTAGCCCCAAATACAATTTGCCGTCTGATCTAACTTCTGGAGGCAGTCAAAATGAGTATTTGAATTCTTCCCTACCTTATTCCTGTGCTGAGATACAGGCTGCTCCAACCTGCTGTAAAATGCTTGATTTCGAGAGTGAGCGAAACTAATGAAAACATTGTTGGGGTAAAACCTAAAGGGAAAGACCTAGCCCCAAATACAATTTGCCGTCTGATCTAACTTCTGGAGGCAGTCAAAATGAGTATTTGAATTCTTCCCTACCTTATTCCTGTGCTGAGATACAGGCTGCTCCAACCTGCTGTAAAATGCTTGATTTCGAGAGTGAGCGAAACTAATGAAAACATTGTTGGGGTAAAACCTAAAGGGAAAGACCTAGCACCAAATACAATTTGCCATCTGATCTAACTTCTGGAGGCAGTCAAAATGATCCTTAGATTTCTTCCCTACCTTATTCCTGTGCTGAGATACAGGCTGCTCCAACCTGCTGTAAAATGCTTGATTTCGAGAGTGAGCGAAACTAATGAAAACATTGTTGGGGTAAAACCTAAAGGGAAAGACCTAGCACCAAATTCCATTGGCCATCTGATCTAACTTCTGGAGGCAGTCAAAATGAGTATTTGAATTCTTTCCTACCTTATTCCTGTGCTGAGATACAGGCTGCTCCAACCTGCTGTAAAATGCTTGATTTCGAGAGTGAGCGAAACTAATGAAAACATTGTTGGGGTAAAACCTAAAGGGAAAGACCTGGCACCAAATACAATTTGCCATCTGATCTAACTTCTGGAGGCAGTCAAAATGATCCTTAGAATTCTTCCCTACCTTATTCCTGTGCTGAGATACAGGCTGTTCCAACCTGCTGTAAAATGCTTGATTTCGTGAGTGAGCAAAACTAATGAAAACATTGTTGGGGTAAAACCTAAAGGGAAAGGCCTAGCACCAAATTGCATTGGCCATCTGATCTAACTTCTGGAGGCAGTCAAAATGAGTATTTGAATTCTTCCCTACCTTATTCCTGTGCTGAGATACAGGCTGCTCCAACCTGCTGTAAAATGCTTGATTTCGAGAGTGAGCGAAACTAATGAAAACATTGTTGGGGTAAAACCTAAAGGGAAAGACCTAGCACCAAATCCAATTTGCCATCTGATCTAACTTCTGGAGGCAGTCAAAATGAGTATTTGAATTCTTTCCTACATTATTCCTGTGCTGGGATACAGGCTGCTCCAACCTGCTGTAAAATGCTTGATTTCGAGAGTGAGCGAAACTAATGAAAACATTGTTGGGGTAAAACCTAAAGGGAAAGACCTAGCCCCAAATACAATTTGCCGTCTGATCTAACTTCTGGAGGCAGTCAAAATGAGTATTTGAATTCTTCCCTACCTTATTCCTGTGCTGAGATACAGGCTGCTCCAACCTGCTGTAAAATGCTTGATTTCGAGAGTGAGCGAAACTAATGAAAACATTGTTGGGGTAAAACCTAAAGGGAAAGACCTAGCACCAAATCCAATTTGCCATCTGATCTAACTTCTGGAGGCAGTCAAAATGAGTATTTGAATTCTTCCCTACCTTATTCCTGTGCCGAGATACAGGCTGCTCCAACCTGCTGTAAAATGCTTGATTTCGAGAGTGAGCGAAACTAATGAAAACATTGTTGGGGTAAAACCTAAAGGGAAAGGCCTAGCACCAAATTGCATTGGCCATCTGATCTAACTTCTGGAGGCAGTCAAAATGAGTATTTGAATTCTTCCCTACCTTATTCCTGTGCTGAGATACAGGCTGCTCCAACCTGCTGTAAAATGCTTGATTTCGAGAGTGAGCGAAACCAATGAAAACATTGTTGGGGTAAAACCTAAAGGGAAAGGCCTAGCACCAAATTGCATTGGCCATCTGATCTAACTTCTGGAGGCAGTCAAAATGATCCTTAGAATTCTTCCCTACCTTATTCCTGTGCTGAGATACAGGCTGCTCCAACCTGCTGTAAAATGCTTGATTTCGAGAGTGAGCGAAACTAATGAAAACATTGTTGGGGTAAAACCTAAAGGGAAAGACCTAGAACCAAATCCAATTTGCCATCTGATCTAACTTCTGGAGGCAGTCAAAATGATCCTTAGAATTCTTCCCTACCTTATTCCTGTGCTGAGATACAGGCTGCTCCAACCTGTTCTAAACTGCTTGATTTCGAGAGTGAGCGAAACTAATGAAAACATTGTTGGGGTAAAACCTAAAGGGAAAAACCTGGCACCAAATACAATTTGCCATCTGATCTAACTTCTGGAGGCAGTCAAAATGATCCTTAGAATTCTTCCCTACCTTATTCCTGTGCTGAGATACAGGCTGTTCCAACCTGCTGTAAAATGCTTGATTTCGTGAGTGAGCAAAACTAATGAAAACATTGTTGGGGTAAAACCTAAAGGGAAAGGCCTAGCACCAAATTGCATTGGCCATCTGATCTAACTTCTGGAGGCAGTCAAAATGAGTATTTGAATTCTTCCCTACCTTATTCCTGTGCTGAGATACAGGCTGCTCCAACCTGCTGTAAAATGCTTGATTTCGAGAGTGAGCGAAACTAATGAAAACATTGTTGGGGTAAAACCTAAAGGGAAAGACCTAGCACCAAATACAATTTGCCGTCTGATCTAACTTCTGGAGGCAGTCAAAATGAGTATTTGAATTCTTTCCTACATTATTCCTGTGCTGAGATACAGGCTGCTCCAACCTGCTGTAAAATGCTTGATTTCGAGAGTGAGCGAAACTAATGAAAACATTGTTGGGGTAAAACCTAAGGGGAAAGACCTAGCCCCAAATACAATTTGCCGTCTGATCTAAATTCTGGAGGCAGTCAAAATGAGTATTTGAATTCTTCCCTACCTTATTCCTGTGCTGAGATACAGGCTGCTCCAACCTGCTGTAAAATGCTTGATTTCGAGAGTGAGCGAAACTAATGAAAACATTGTTGGGGTAAAACCTAAAGGGAAAGACCTAGCCCCAAATACAATTTGCCGTCTGATCTAACTTCTGGAGGCAGTCAAAATGAGTATTTGAATTCTTCCCTACCTTATTCCTGTGCTGAGATACAGGCTGTTCCAACCTGCTGTAAAATGCTTGATTTCGAGAGTGAGCGAAACTAATGAAAACATTGTTGGGGTAAAACCTAAAGGGAAAGACCTAGCACCAAATACAATTTGCCATCTGATCTAACTTCTGGAGGCAGTCAAAATGATCCTTAGATTTCTTCCCTACCTTATTCCTGTGCTGAGATACAGGCTGCTCCAACCTGCTGTAAAATGCTTGATTTCGAGAGTGAGCAAAACTAATGAAAACATTGTTGGGGTAAAACCTAAAGAGAATGACCTAGCACCAAATACAATTTGCCATCTGATCTAACTTCTGGAGGCAGTCAAAATGAGTATTTGAATTCTTCCCTACCTTATTCCTGTGCTGAGATACAGGCTGCTCCAACCTGCTGTAAAATGCTTGATTTCGAGAGTGAGCGAAACTAATGAAAACATTGTTGGGGTAAAACCTAAAGGGAAAGACCTAGCACCAAATCCAATTTGCCATCTGATCTAACTTCTGGAGGCAGTCAAAATGAGTATTTGAATTCTTCCCTACCTTATTCCTGTGCTGAGATACAGGCTGCTCCAACCTGCTGTAAAATGCTTGATTTCGAGAGTGAGCGAAACTAATGAAAACATTGTTGGGGTAAAACCTAAAGGGAAAGGCCTAGCACCAAATTGCATTGGCCATCTGATCTAACTTCTGGAGGCAGTCAAAATGAGTATTTGAATTCTTCCCTACCTTATTCCTGTGCTGAGATACAGGCTGCTCCAACCTGCTGTAAAATGCTTGATTTCGAGAGTGAGCGAAACCAATGAAAACATTGTTGGGGTAAAACCTAAAGGGAAAGGCCTAGCACCAAATTGCATTGGCCATCTGATCTAACTTCTGGAGGCAGTCAAAATGATCCTTAGAATTCTTCCCTACCTTATTCCTGTGCTGAGATACAGGCTGCTCCAACCTGCTGTAAAATGCTTGATTTCGAGAGTGAGCGAAACTAATGAAAACATTGTTGGGGTAAAACCTAAAGGGAAAGACCTAGAACCAAATCCAATTTGCCATCTGATCTAACTTCTGGAGGCAGTCAAAATGATCCTTAGAATTCTTCCCTACCTTATTCCTGTGCTGAGATACAGGCTGCTCCAACCTGTTCTAAAATGCTTGATTTCGAGAGTGAGCGAAACTAATGAAAACATTGTTGGGGTAAAACCTAAAGGGAAAGACCTGGCACCAAATACAATTTGCCATCTGATCTAACTTCTGGAGGCAGTCAAAATGATCCTTAGAATTCTTCCCTACCTTATTCCTGTGCTGAGATACAGGCTGTTCCAACCTGCTGTAAAATGCTTGATTTCGTGAGTGAGCAAAACTAATGAAAACATTGTTGGGGTAAAACCTAAAGGGAAAGGCCTAGCACCAAATTGCATTGGCCATCTGATCTAACTTCTGGAGGCAGTCAAAATGAGTATTTGAATTCTTCCCTACCTTATTCCTGTGCTGAGATACAGGCTGCTCCAACCTGCTGTAAAATGCTTGATTTCGAGAGTGAGCGAAACTAATGAAAACATTGTTGGGGTAAAACCTAAAGGGAAAGACCTAGCACCAAATACAATTTGCCGTCTGATCTAACTTCTGGAGGCAGTCAAAATGAGTATTTGAATTCTTTCCTACATTATTCCTGTGCTGAGATACAGGCTGCTCCAACCTGCTGTAAAATGCTTGATTTCGAGAGTGAGCGAAACTAATGAAAACATTGTTGGGGTAAAACCTAAGGGGAAAGACCTAGCCCCAAATACAATTTGCCGTCTGATCTAACTTCTGGAGGCAGTCAAAATGAGTATTTGAATTCTTCCCTACCTTATTCCTGTGCTGAGATACAGGCTGCTCCAACCTGCTGTAAAATGCTTGATTTCGAGAGTGAGCGAAACTAATGAAAACATTGTTGGGGTAAAACCTAAAGGGAAAGACCTAGCCCCAAATACAATTTGCCGTCTGATCTAACTTCTGGAGGCAGTCAAAATGAGTATTTGAATTCTTCCCTACCTTATTCCTGTGCTGAGATACAGGCTGTTCCAACCTGCTGTAAAATGCTTGATTTCGAGAGTGAGCGAAACTAATGAAAACATTGTTGGGGTAAAACCTAAAGGGAAAGACCTAGCACCAAATACAATTTGCCATCTGATCTAACTTCTGGAGGCAGTCAAAATGATCCTTAGATTTCTTCCCTACCTTATTCCTGTGCTGAGATACAGGCTGCTCCAACCTGCTGTAAAATGCTTGATTTCGAGAGTGAGCGAAACTAATGAAAACATTGTTGGGGTAAAACCTAAAGGGAAAGACCTAGCACCAAATTCCATTGGCCATCTGATCTAACTTCTGGAGGCAGTCAAAATGAGTATTTGAATTCTTTCCTACCTTATTCCTGTGCTGAGATACAGGCTGCTCCAACCTGCTGTAAAATGCTTGATTTCGAGAGTGAGCGAAACTAATGAAAACATTGTTGGGGTAAAACCTAAAGGGAAAGACCTGGCACCAAATACAATTTGCCATCTGATCTAACTTCTGGAGGCAGTCAAAATGATCCTTAGAATTCTTCCCTACCTTATTCCTGTGCTGAGATACAGGCTGTTCCAACCTGCTGTAAAATGCTTGATTTCGTGAGTGAGCAAAACTAATGAAAACATTGTTGGGGTAAAACCTAAAGGGAAAGGCCTAGCACCAAATTGCATTGGCCATCTGATCTAACTTCTGGAGGCAGTCAAAATGAGTATTTGAATTCTTCCCTACCTTATTCCTGTGCTGAGATACAGGCTGCTCCAACCTGCTGTAAAATGCTTGATTTCGAGAGTGAGCGAAACTAATGAAAACATTGTTGGGGTAAAACCTAAAGGGAAAGACCTAGCACCAAATACAATTTGCCGTCTGATCTAACTTCTGGAGGCAGTCAAAATGAGTATTTGAATTCTTTCCTACATTATTCCTGTGCTGGGATAGAGGCTGCTCCAACCTGCTGTAAAATGCTTGATTTCGAGAGTGAGCGAAACTAATGAAAACATTGTTGGGGTAAAACCTAAAGGGAAAGACCTAGCCCCAAATACAATTTGCCGTCTGATCTAACTTCTGGAGGCAGTCAAAATGAGTATTTGAATTCTTCCCTACCTTATTCCTGTGCTGAGATACAGGCTGCTCCAACCTGCTGTAAAATGCTTGATTTCGAGAGTGAGCGAAACTAATGAAAACATTGTTGGGGTAAAACCTAAAGGGAAAGACCTAGCCCCAAATACAATTTGCCGTCTGATCAAACTTCTGGAGGCAGTCAAAATGAGTATTTGAATTCTTCCCTACCTTATTCCTGTGCTGAGATACAGGCTGCTCCAACCTGCTGTAAAATGCTTGATTTCAAGAGTGAGCGAAACTAATGAAAACATTGTTGGGGTAAAACCTAAAGGGAAAGACCTAGCACCAAATACAATTTGCCATCTGATCTAACTTCTGGAGGCAGTCAAAATGATCCTTAGATTTCTTCCCTACCTTATTCCTGTGCTGAGATACAGGCTGCTCCAACCTGCTGTAAAATGCTTGATTTCGAGAGTGAGCAAAACTAATGAAAACATTGTTGGGGTAAAACCTAAAGAGAATGACCTAGCACCAAATACAATTTGCCATCTGATCTAACTTCTGGAGGCAGTCAAAATGAGTATTTGAATTCTTCCCTACCTTATTCCTGTGCTGAGATACAGGCTGCTCCAACCTGCTGTAAAATGCTTGATTTCGAGAGTGAGCGAAACTAATGAAAACATTGTTGGGGTAAAACCTAAAGGGAAAGACCTAGCACCAAATCCAATTTGCCATCTGATCTAACTTCTGGAGGCAGTCAAAATGAGTATTTGAATTCTTCCCTACCTTATTCCTGTGCTGAGATACAGGCTGCTCCAACCTGCTGTAAAATGCTTGATTTCGAGAGTGAGCGAAACTAATGAAGACATTGTTGGGGTAAAACCTAAAGGGAAAGGCCTAGCACCAAATTGCATTGGCCATCTGATCTAACTTCTGGAGGCAGTCAAAATGAGTATTTGAATTCTTTCCTACCTTATTCCTGTGCTGAGATACAGGCTGCTCCAACCTGCTGTAAAATGCTTGATTTCGAGAGTGAGCGAAACTAATGAAAACATTGTTGGGGTAAAACCTAAAGGGAAAGACCTGGCACCAAATACAATTTGCCATCTGATCTAACTTCTGGAGGCAGTCAAAATGATCCTTAGAATTCTTCCCTACCTTATTCCTGTGCTGAGATACAGGCTGTTCCAACCTGCTGTAAAATGCTTGATTTCGTGAGTGAGCAAAACTAATGAAAACATTGTTGGGGTAAAACCTAAAGGGAAAGGCCTAGCACCAAATTGCATTGGCCATCTGATCTAACTTCTGGAGGCAGTCAAAATGAGTATTTGAATTCTTCCCTACCTTATTCCTGTGCTGAGATACAGGCTGCTCCAACCTGCTGTAAAATGCTTGATTTCGAGAGTGAGCGAAACTAATGAAAACATTGTTGGGGTAAAACCTAAAGGGAAAGACCTAGCCCCAAATACAATTTGCCGTCTGATCTAACTTCTGGAGGCAGTCAAAATGAGTATTTGAATTCTTCCCTACCTTATTCCTGTGCTGAGATACAGGCTGCTCCAACCTGCTGTAAAATGCTTGATTTCGAGAGTGAGCGAAACTAATGAAAACATTGTTGGGGTAAAACCTAAAGGGAAAGACCTAGCCCCAAATACAATTTGCCGTCTGATCTAACTTCTGGAGGCAGTCAAAATGAGTATTTGAATTCTTCCCTACCTTATTCCTGTGCTGAGATACAGGCTGCTCCAACCTGCTGTAAAATGCTTGATTTCGAGAGTGAGCGAAACTAATGAAAACATTGTTGGGGTAAAACCTAAAGGGAAAGACCTAGCACCAAATACAATTTGCCGTCTGATCTAACTTCTGGAGGCAGTCAAAATGAGTATTTGAATTCTTTCCTACATTATTCCTGTGCTGGGATACAGGCTGCTCCAACCTGCTGTAAAATGCTTGATTTCGAGAGTGAGCGAAACTAATGAAAACATTGTTGGGGTAAAACCTAAAGGGAAAGACCTAGCCCCAAATACAATTTGCCGTCTGATCTAACTTCTGGAGGCAGTCAAAATGAGTATTTGAATTCTTCCCTACCTTATTCCTGTGCTGAGATACAGGCTGCTCCAACCTGCTGTAAAATGCTTGATTTCGAGAGTGAGCGAAACTAATGAAAACATTGTTGGGGTAAAACCTAAAGGGAAAGACCTAGCCCCAAATACAATTTGCCGTCTGATCTAACTTCTGGAGGCAGTCAAAATGAGTATTTGAATTCTTCCCTACCTTATTCCTGTGCTGAGATACAGGCTGCTCCAACCTGCTGTAAAATGCTTGATTTCGAGAGTGAGCGAAACTAATGAAAACATTGTTGGGGTAAAACCTAAAGGGAAAGACCTAGCACCAAATTCCATTGGCCATCTGATCTAACTTCTGGAGGCAGTCAAAATGAGTATTTGAATTCTTCCCTACCTTATTCCTGTGCTGAGATACAGGCTGCTCCAACCTGCTGTAAAATGCTTGATTTCGAGAGTGAGCAAAACTAATGAAAACATTGTTGGGGTAAAACCTAAAGAGAATGACCTAGCACCAAATACAATTTGCCATCTGATCTAACTTCTGGAGGCAGTCAAAATGAGTATTTGAATTCTTCCCTACCTTATTCCTGTGCTGAGATACAGGCTGCTCCAACCTGCTGTAAAATGCTTGATTTCGAGAGTGAGCGAAACTAATGAAAACATTGTTGGGGTAAAACCTAAAGGGAAAGACCTAGCACCAAATCCAATTTGCCATCTGATCTAACTTCTGGAGGCAGTCAAAATGAGTATTTGAATTCTTCCCTACCTTATTCCTGTGCTGAGATACAGGCTGCTCCAACCTGCTGTAAAATGCTTGATTTCGAGAGTGAGCGAAACTAATGAAAACATTGTTGGGGTAAAACCTAAAGGGAAAGGCCTAGCACCAAATTGCATTGGCCATCTGATCTAACTTCTGGAGGCAGTCAAAATGAGTATTTGAATTCTTCCCTACCTTATTCCTGTGCTGAGATACAGGCTGCTCCAACCTGCTGTAAAATGCTTGATTTCGAGAGTGAGCGAAACCAATGAAAACATTGTTGGGGTAAAACCTAAAGGGAAAGGCCTAGCACCAAATTGCATTGGCCATCTGATCTAACTTCTGGAGGCAGTCAAAATGATCCTTAGAATTCTTCCCTACCTTATTCCTGTGCTGAGATACAGGCTGCTCCAACCTGCTGTAAAATGCTTGATTTCGAGAGTGAGCGAAACTAATGAAAACATTGTTGGGGTAAAACCTAAAGGGAAAGAACTAGAACCAAATCCAATTTGCCATCTGATCTAACTTCTGGAGGCAGTCAAAATGATCCTTAGAATTCTTCCCTACCTTATTCCTGTGCTGAGATACAGGCTGCTCCAACCTGTTCTAAAATGCTTGATTTCGAGAGTGAGCGAAACTAATGAAAACATTGTTGGGGTAAAACCTAAAGGGAAAGACCTGGCACCAAATACAATTTGCCATCTGATCTAACTTCTGGAGGCAGTCAAAATGAGTATTTGAATTCTTAACTACCTTATTCCTGTGCTGAGATACAGGCTGCTCCAACCTGCTGTAAAATGCTTGATTTCGAGAGTGAGCGAAACTAATGAAAACATTGTTGGGGTAAAACCTAAAGGGAAAGACCTAGCACCAAATACAATTTGCCATCTGATCTAACTTCTGGAGGCAGTCAAAATGATCCTTAGAATTCTTCCCTACCTTATTCCTGTGCTGAGATACAGGCTGCTCCAACCTGCTGTAAAATGCTTGATTTCGAGAGAGAGCGAAACTAATGAAAACATTGTTGGGGTAAAACCTAAAGGGAAAGGCCTAGCACCAAATTGCATTGGCCATCTGATCTAACTTCTGGAGGCAGTCAAAATGAGTATTTGAATTCTTCCCTACCTTATTCCTGGGCTGAGATACAGGCTGCTCCAACCTGCTGTAAAATGCTTGATTTCGAGAGTGAGCAAAACTAATGAAAACATTGTTGGGGTAAAACCTAAAGAGAAAGACCTAGCACCAAATACAATTTGCCATCTGATCTAACTTCTGGAGGCAGTCCAAATGAGTATTTGAATTCTTTCCTAACTTATTCCTGTGCAGAGATACAGGGTGCTCCAACCTGCTGTAAAATGCTTGATTTCGAGAGTGAGCGAAACTAATGAAAACATTGTTGGGGTAAAACATAAAGGGAAAGACCTAGCACCAAATACAATTTGCCATCTGATCTAACTTCTGGAGGCAGTCAAAATGAGTATTTGAATTCTTCCCTACCTTATTCCTGTGCTGAGATACAGGCTGCTCCAACCTGCTGTAAAATGCTTGATTTCGAGAGTGAGCAAAACTAATGAAAACATTGTTGGGGTAAAACCTAAAGAGAAAGACCTAGCACCAAATACAATTTGCCATCTGATCTAACTTCTGGAGGCAGTCAAAATGAGTATTTGAATTCTTTCCTACCTTATTCCTGTGCTGAGATACAGGCTGCTCCAACCGGCTGTAAAATGCTTGATTTCGAGAGTGAGCGAAACTAATGAAAACATTGTTGGGGTAAAACCTAAAGGGAAAGACCTAGCACCAAATACAATTTGCCATCTGATCTACCTTCTGGAGGCAGTCAAAATGAGTATTTGAATTCTTCCCTACCTTATTCCTGTGCTGAGATACAGGCTGCTCCAACCTGCTGTAAAATGCTTGATTTCGAGAGTGAGCGAAACTAATGAAAACATTGTTGGGGTAAAACCTAAAGGGAAAGACCTAGCACCAAATACAATTTGCCATCTGATCTAACTTCTGGAGGCAGTCAAAATGAGTATTTGAATTCTTTCCTACCTTATTCCTGTGCTGAGATACAGGGTGCTCCAACCTGCTGTAAAATGCTTGATTTCGAGAGTGAGCGAAACTAATGAAAACATTGTTGGGGTAAAACCTAAAGGGAAAGACCTAGCACCAAATACAATTTGCCATCTGATCTACCTTCTGGAGGCAGTCAAAATGAGTATTTGAATTCTTCCCTACCTTATTCCTGTGCTGAGATACAGGCTGCTCCAACCTGCTGTAAAATGCTTGATTTCGAGAGTGAGCGAAACTAATGAAAACATTGTTGGGGTAAAACCTAAAGGGAAAGACCTAGCACCAAATACAATTTGCCATCTGATCTAACTTCTGGAGGCAGTCAAAATGAGTATTTGAATTCTTTCCTACCTTATTCCTGTGCTGAGATACAGGCTGCTCCAACCTGCTGTAAAATGCTTGATTTCGAGAGTCAGCAAAACTAATGAAAACATTGTTGGGGTAAAACCTAAAGGGAAAGACCTAGCCCCAAATACAATTTGCCATCTGATCTAACTTCTGGAGGCAGTCAAAATGATCCTTAGAATTCTTCCCTACCTTATTCCTGTGCTGAGATACAGGCTGCTCCAACCTGCTGTAAAATGCTTGATTTCGAGAGTGAGCGAAACTAATGAAGACATTGTTGGGGTAAAACCTAAAGGGAAAGGCCTAGCACCAAATTGCATTGGCCATCTGATCTAACTTCTGGAGGCAGTCAAAATGAGTATTTGAATTCTTTCCTACCTTATTCCTGTGCTGAGATACAGGCTGCTCCAACCTGCTGTAAAATGCTTGATTTCGAGAGTGAGCGAAACTAATGAAAACATTGTTGGGGTAAAACCTAAAGGGAAAGACCTGGCACCAAATACAATTTGCCATCTGATCTAACTTCTGGAGGCAGTCAAAATGATCCTTAGAATTCTTCCCTATCATATTCCTGTGCTGAGATACAGGCTGCTCCAACCTGCTGTAAAATGCTTGATTTCGTGAGTGAGCAAAACTAATGAAAACATTGTTGGGGTAAAACCTATAGGGAAAGGCCTAGCACCAAATTGCATTGGCCATCTGATCTAACTTCTGGAGGCAGTCAAAATGAGTATTTGAATTCTTCCCTACCTTATTCCTGTGCTGAGATACAGGCTGCTCCAACCTGCTGTAAAATGCTTGATTTCGAGAGTGAGCGAAACTAATGAAAACATTGTTGGGGTAAAACCTAAAGGGAAAGACCTAGCACCAAATACAATTTGCCGTCTGATCTAACTTCTGGAGGCAGTCAAAATGAGTATTTGAATTCTTTCCTACATTATTCCTGTGCTGAGATACAGGCTGCTCCAACCTGCTGTAAAATGCTTGATTTCGAGAGTGAGCGAAACTAATGAAAACATTGTTGGGGTAAAACCTAAAGGGAAAGACCTAGCACCAAATACAATTTGCCATCTGATCTACCTTCTGGAGGCAGTCAAAATGAGTATTTGAATTCTTCCCTACCTTATTCCTGTGCTGAGATACAGGCTGCTCCAACCTGCTGTAAAATGCTTGATTTCGAGAGTGAGCGAAACTAATGAAGACATTGTTGGGGTAAAACCTAAAGGGAAAGGCCTAGCACCAAATTGCATTGGCCATCTGATCTAACATGTGGAGGCAGTCAAAATGAGTATTTGAATTCTTTCCTACCTTATTCCTGTGCTGAGATACAGGCTGCTCCAACCTGCTGTAAAATGCTTGATTTCGAGAGTGAGCGAAACTAATGAAAACATTGTTGGGGTAAAACCTAAAGGGAAAGACCTGGCACCAAATCCAATTTGCCATCTGATCTAACTTCTGGAGGCAGTCAAAATGATCCTTAGAATTCTTCCCTACCTTATTCCTGTGCTGAGATACAGGCTGCTCCAACCTGCTGTAAAATGCTTGATTTCGAGAGTGAGCAAAACTAATGAAAACATTGTTGGGGTAAAACCTATAGGGAAAGGCCTAGCACCAAATTGCATTGGCCATCTGATCTAACTTCTGGAGGCAGTCAAAATGAGTATTTGAATTCTTCCCTACCTTATTCCTGTGCTGAGATACAGGCTGCTCCAACCTGCTGTAAAATGCTTGATTTCGAGAGTGAGCGAAACTAATGAAAACATTGTTGGGGTAAAACCTAAAGGGAAAGACCTGGCACCAAATACAATTTGCCATCTGATCTAACTTCTGGAGGCAGTCAAAATGATCCTTAGAATTCTTCCCTACCTTATTCCTGTGCTGAGATACAGGCTGCTCCAACCTGCTGTAAAATGCTTGATTTCGAGAGTGAGCGAAACTAATGAAAACATTGTTGGGGTAAAACCTAAAGGGAAAGACCTAGCACCAAATTCCATTGGCCATCTGATCTAACTTCTGGAGGCAGTCAAAATGAGTATTTGAATTCTTCCCTACCTTATTCCTGTGCTGAGATACAGGCTGCTCCAACCTGCTGTAAAATGCTTGATTTCGTGAGTGAGCAAAACTAATGAAAACATTGTTGGGGTAAAACCTAAAGAGAATGACCTAGCACCAAATACAATTTGCCATCTGATCTAACTTCTGGAGGCAGTCAAAATGAGTATTTGAATTCTTCCCTACCTTATTCCTGTGCTGAGATACAGGCTGCTCCAACCTGCTGTAAAATGCTTGATTTCGAGAGTGAGCGAAACCAATGAAAACATTGTTGTGGTAAAACCTAAAGGGAAAGGCCTAGCACCAAATTGCATTGGCCATCTGATCTAACTTCTGGAGGCAGTCAAAATGATCCTTAGAATTCTTCCCTACCTTATTCCTGTGCTGAGATACAGGCTGCTCCAACCTGCTGTAAAATGCTTGATTTCGAGAGTGAGCGAAACTAATGAAAACATTGTTGGGGTAAAACCTAAAGGGAAAGACCTAGAACCAAATCCAATTTGCCATCTGATCTAACTTCTGGAGGCAGTCAAAATGATCCTTAGAATTCTTCCCTACCTTATTCCTGTGCTGAGATACAGGCTGCTCCAACCTGTTCTAAAATGCTTGATTTCGAGAGTGAGCGAAACTAATGAAAACATTGTTGGGGTAAAACCTAAAGGGAAAGACCTGGCACCAAATACAATTTGCCATCTGATCTAACTTCTGGAGGCAGTCAAAATGAGTATTTGAATTCTTAACTACCTTATTCCTGTGCTGAGATACAGGCTGCTCCAACCTGCTGTAAAATGCTTGATTTCGAGAGTGAGCGAAACTAATGAAAACATTGTTGGGGTAAAACCTAAAGGGAAAGGCCTAGCACCAAATTCCATTGGCCATCTGATCTAACTTCTGGAGGCAGTCAAAATGAGTATTTGAATTCTTCCCTACCTTATTCCTGTGCTGAGATACAGGCTGCTCCAACCTGCTGTAAAATGCTTGATTTCGAGAGTGAGCAAAACTAATGAAAATATTGTTGGGGTAAAACCTAAAGGGAAAGACCTAGCACCAAATACAATTTGCCATCTGATCTAACTTCTGGAGGCAGTCAAAATGAGTATTTGAATTCTTCCCTACCTTATTCCTGTGCTGAGATACAGGCTGCTCCAACCTGCTGTAAAATGCTTGATTTCGAGAGTGAGCGAAACTAATGAAAACATTGTTGGGGTAAAACCTAAAGGGAAAGACCTAGCACCAAATCCAATTTGCCATCTGATCTAACTTCTGGAGGCAGTCAAAATGATCCTTTAAAATTCTTCCCTACCTTATTCCTGTGCTGAGATACAGGCTGCTCCAACCTGCTGTAAAATGCTTGATTTCGAGAGTGAGCGAAACTAATGAAAACATTGTTGGGGTAAAACCTAAAGGGAAAGACCTAGCACCAAATACAATTTGCCATCTGATCTAACTTCTGGAGGCAGTCAAAATGATCCTCAGAATTCTTCCCTACCTTATTCCTGTGCTGAGATACAGGCTGCTCCAACCTGCTGTAAAATGCTTGATTTCGAGAGTGATCAAAACTAATGAAAACATTGTTGGCGAAAAACCTAAAGGGAAAGGCCTAGCACCAAATTGCATTGGCCATCTGATCTAACTTCTGGAGGCAGACAAAATGATCCTTAGACTTCTTCCCTACCTTATTCCTGTGCTGAGATACAGGCTGCTCCAACCTGCTGTAAAATGCTTGATTTCGAGAGTGAGCGAAACTAATGAAAACATTGTTGGGGTAAAACCTAAAGGGAAAGGCCTAGCACCAAATTGCATTGGCCATCTGATCTAACTTCTGGAGGCAGTCAAAATGAGTATTTGAATTCTTCCCTACCTTATTCCTGTGCTGAGATACAGGCTGCTCCAACCTGCTGTAAAATGCTTGATTTCGAGTGTGAGCAAAACTAATGAAAATATTGTTGGGGTAAAACCTAAAGGGAAAGACCTAGCACCAAATACAATTTGCCATCTGATCTAACTTCTGGAGGCAGTCAAAATGAGTATTTGAATTCTTCCCTACCTTATTCCTGTGCTGAGATACAGGCTGCTCCAACCTGCTGTAAAATGCTTGATTTCGAGAGTGAGCGAAACTAATGAAAACATTGTTGGGGTAAAACCTAAAGGGAAAGACCTAGCACCAAATACAATTTGCCATCTGATCTAACTTCTGGAGGCAGTCAAAATGATCCTTAAAATTCTTCCCTACCTTATTCCTGTGCTGAGATACAGGCTGCTCCAACCTGCTGTAAAATGCTTGATTTCGAGAGTGAGCGAAACTAATGAAAACATTGTTGGGGTAAAACCTAAAGGGAAAGACCTAGCACCAAATTGCATTGGCCATCTGATCTACCTTCTGGAGGCAGTCAAAATGAGTATTTGAATTCTTCCCTACCTTATTCCTGTGCTGAGATACAGGCTGCTCCAACCTGCTGTAAAATGCTTGATTTCGAGAGTGATCAAAACTAATGAAAACATTGTTGGGGTAAAACCTAAAGGGAAAGACCTAGCACCAAATTGCATTGGCCATCTGATCTAACTTCTGGAGGCAGTCAAAATGATCCTTAGAATTCTTCCCTACCTTATTCTTGTGCTGAGATACAGGCTGCTCCAACCTGCTGTAAAATGCTTGATTTCGAGAGTGAGCGAAACTAATGAAAACATTGTTGGGGTAAAACCTAAAGGGAAAGACCTGGCACCAAATACAATTTGCCATCTGATCTAACTTCTGGAGGCAGTCAAAATGAGTATTTGAATTCTTCCCTACCTTATTCCTGTGCTGAGATACAGGCTGCTCCAACCTGCTGTAAAATGCTTGATTTCGAAAGTGATCAAAACTAATGAAAACATTGTTGGCGAAAAACCTAAAGGGAAATGCCTAGCACCAAATTGCATTGGCCATCTGATCTAACTTCTGGAGGCAGTCAAAATGATCCTTAGAATTCTTCCCTACCTTATTCCTGTGCTGAGATACAGGCTGCTCCAACCTGCTGTAAAATGCTTGATTTCGAGAGTGAGCGAAACTAATGAAAACATTGTTGGGGTAAAACCTAAAGGGAAAGGCCTAGCACCAAATTGCATTGGCCATCTGATCTAACTTCTGGAGGCAGTCAAAATGATCCTTAGAATTCTTCCCTACCTTATTCCTGTGCTGAGATACAGGCTGCTCCAACCTGCTGTAAAATGCTTGATTTCGAGAGTGAGCGAAACTAATGAAAACATTGTTGGGGTAAAACCTAAAGGGAAAGGCCTAGCACCAAATTGCATTGGCCATCTGATCTAACTTCTGGAGGCAGTCAAAATGAGTATTTGAATTCTTCCCTACCTTATTCCTGTGCTGAGATACAGGCTGCTCCAACCTGCTGTAAAATGCTTGATTTCGAGAGTGAGCGAAACTAATGAAAACATTGTTGGGGTAAAACCTAAAGGGAAAGACCTGGCACCAAATACAATTTGCCATCTGATCTAACTTCTGGAGGCAGTCAAAATGAGTATTTGAATTCTTCCCTACCTTATTCCTGTGCTGAGATACAGGCTGCTCCAACCTGCTGTAAAATGCTTGATTTCGAGAGTGAGCGAAACTAATGAAAACATTGTTGGGGTAAAACCTAAAGGGAAAGACCTGGCACCAAATACAATTTGCCATCTGATCTAACTTCTGGAGGCAGTCAAAATGAGTATTTGAATTCTTCCATACCTTATTCCTGTGCTGAGATACAGGCTGCTCCAACCTGCTGTAAAATGCTTGATTTCGAGAGTGATCAAAACTAATGAAAACATTGTTGGCGAAAAACCTAAAGGGAAAGGCCTAGCACCAAATTGCATTGGCCATCTGATCTAACTTCTGGAGGCAGTCAAAATGATCCTTAGAATTCTTCCCTACCTTATTCCTGTGCTGAGATACAGGCTGCTCCAACCTGCTGTAAAATGCTTGATTTCGAGAGTGAGCGAAACTAATGAAAACATTGTTGGGGTAAAACCTAAAGGGAAAGACCTAGCACCAAATCCAATTTGCCATCTGATCTAACTTCTGGAGGCAGTCAAAATGATCCTTAGAATTCTTCCCTACCTTATTCCTGTGCTGAGATACAGGCTGCTCCAACCTGCTGTAAAATGCTTGATTTCGAGAGTGAGCGAAACTAATGAAAACATTGTTGGGGTAAAACCTAAAGGGAAAGGCCTAGCACCAAATTGCATTGGCCATCTGATCTAACTTCTAGAGGCAGTCAAAATGATCCTTAGAATTCTTCCCTACCTTATTCCTGTGCTGAGATACAGGCTGCTCCAACCTGCTGTAAAATGCTTGATTTCGAGAGTGAGCG
This sequence comes from Melanerpes formicivorus, assembly GCF_026170545.1. Taxonomy (NCBI): domain Eukaryota; kingdom Metazoa; phylum Chordata; class Aves; order Piciformes; family Picidae; genus Melanerpes; species Melanerpes formicivorus. The sequence continues at coordinate 126,960 of NW_027142678.1, read as the reverse complement.
AAACTAATGAAAACATTGTTGGGGTAAAACCTAAAGGGAAAGGCCTAGCACCAAATTGCATTGGCCATCTGATCTAACTTGTGGAGGCAGTCAAAATGATTCTTAGAATTCTTCCCTACCTTATTCCTGTGCTGAGATACAGGCTGCTCCAACCTGCTGTAAAATGCTTGATTTCGAGAGTGAGCGAAACTAATGAAAACATTGTTGGGGTAAAACCTAAAGGGAAAGACCTAGCACCAAATACAATTTGCCATCTGATCTAACTTCTGGAGGCAGTCAAAATGAGTATTTGAATTCTTCCCTACCTTATTCCTCTGCTGAGATACAGGCTGCTCCAACCTGCTGTAAAATGCTTGATTTCGAGAGTGAGCGAAACTAATGAAAACATTGTTGGGGTAAAACCTAAAGGGAAAGACCTAGCACCAAATACAATTTGCCATCTGATCTAACTTCTGGAGGCAGTCAAAATGAGCCTTAGAATTCTTCCCTACCTTATTCCTGTGCTGAGATACACGCTGCTCCAACCTGCTGTAAAATGCTTGATTTCGAGAGTGATCAAAACTAATGAAAACATTGTTGGCGAAAAACCTAAAGGGAAAGGCCTAGCACCAAATTGCATTGGCCATCTGATCTAACTTCTGGAGGCAGTCAAAATGATCCTTAGAATTCTTCCCTACCTTATTCCTGTGCTGAGATACAGGCTGCTCCAACCTGCTGTAAAATGCTTGATTTCGAGAGTGAGCGAAACTAATGAAAACATTGTTGGGGTAAAACCTAAAGGGAAAGACCTAGCACCAAATACAATTTGCCATCTGATCTAACTTCTGGAGGCAGTCAAAATGAGTATTTGAATTCTTCCCTACCTTATTCCTGTGCTGAGATACAGGCTGCTCCAACCTGCTGTAAAATGCTTGATTTCGAGAGTGATCAAAACTAATGAAAACATTGTTGGGGTAAAACCTAAAGGGAAAGACCTAGCACCAAATTGCATTGGCCATCTGATCTAACTTCTGGAGGCAGTCAAAATGATCCTTAGAATTCTTCCCTACCTTATTCCTGTGCTGAGATACAGGCTGCTCCAACCTGCTGTAAAATGCTTGATTTCGAGAGTGATCAAAACTAATGAAAACATTGTTGGCGAAAAACCTAAAGGGAAAGGCCTAGCACCAAATTGCATTGGCCATCTGATCTAACTTCTGGAGGCAGTCAAAATGAGTATTTGAATTCTTCCCTACCTTATTCCTGTGCTGAGATACAGGGTGCTCCAACCTGCTGTAAAATGCTTGATTTCGAGAGTGAGCGAAACTAATGAAAACATTGTTGGGGTAAAACCTAAAGGGAAAGACCTAGCACCAAATACAATTTGCCATCTGATCTAACTTCTGGAGGCAGTCAAAATGAGTATTTGAATTCTTCCCTACCTTATTCCTGTGCTGAGATACAGGCTGCTCCAACCTGCTGTAAAATGCTTGATTTCGAGAGTGAGTGAAACTAATGAAAACATTGTTGGGGTAAAACCTAAAGGGAAAGGCCTAGCACCAAATTGCATTGGCCATCTGATCTAACTTCTGGAGGCAGTCAAAATGAGTATTTGAATTCTTCCCTACCTTATTCCTGTGCTGAGATACAGGCTGCTCCAACCTGCTGTAAAATGCTTGATTTCGAGAGTGAGCGAAACTAATGAAAACATTGTTGGGGTAAAACCTAAAGGGAAAGACCTAGCACCAAATACAATTTGCCATCTGATCTAACTTCTGGAGGCAGTCAAAATGAGTATTTGAATTCTTCCCTACCTTATTCCTGTGCTGAGATACAGGCTGCTCCAACCTGCTGTAAAATGCTTGATTTCGAGAGTGAGCGAAACTAATGAAAACATTGTTGGGGTAAAACCTAAAGGGAAAGGCCTAGCACCAAATTGCATTGGCCATCTGATCTAACTTCTGGAGGCAGTCAAAATGAGTATTTGAATTCTTCCCTACCTTATTCCTGTGCTGAGTTACAGGCTGCTCAAACCTGCTGTAAAATGCTTGATTTCGAGAGTGAGCGAAACTAATGAAAACATTGTTGGGGTAAAACCTAAAGGGAAAGACCTAGCACCAAATATAATTTGCCATCTGATCTAACTTCTGGAGGCAGTCAAAATGATCCTTAGAATTCTTCCCTACCTTATTCCTGTGCTGAGATACAGGCTACTCCAACCTGCTGTAAAATGCTTGATTTCGAGAGTGATCAAAACTAATGAAAACATTGTTGGCGAAAAACCTAAAGGGAAAGGCCTAGCACCAAATTGCATTGGCCATCTGATCTAACTTCTGGAGGCAGTCAAAATGATCCTTAGAATTCTTCCCTACCTTATTCCTGTGCTGAGATACAGGCTGCTCCAACCTGCTGTAAAATGCTTGATTTCGAGAGTGAGCGAAACTAATGAAAACATTGTTGGGGTAAAACCTAAAGGGAAAGACCTAGCACCAAATACAATTTGCCATCTGATCTAACTTCTGGAGGCAGTCAAAATGAGTATTTGAATTCTTCCCTACCTTATTCCTGTGCTGAGATACAGGCTGCTCCAACCTGCTGTAAAATGCTTGATTTCGAGAGTGAGCGAAACTAATGAAAACATTGTTGGGGTAAAACCTAAAGGGAAAGACCTAGCACCAAATCCAATTTGCCATCTGATCTAACTTCTGGAGGCAGTCAAAATGATCCTTAGAATTCTTCCCTACCTTATTCCTGTGCTGAGATACAGGCTGCTCCAACCTGCTGTAAAATGCTTGATTTCGAGAGTGAGCGAAACTAATGAAAACATTGTTGGGGTAAAACCTAAAGGGAAAGACCTAGCACCAAATACAATTTGCCATCTGATCTAACTTCTGGAGGCAGTCAAAATGATCCTTAGAATTCTTCCCTACCTTATTCCTGTGCTGAGATACAGGCTGCTCCAACCTGCTGTAAAATGCTTGATTTCGAGAGTGAGCGAAACTAATGAAAACATTGTTGGGGTAAAACCTAAAGGGAAAGACCCAGCACCAAATACAATTTGCCATCTGATCTAACTTCTGGAGGCAGTCAAAATGATCCTTAGAATTCTTCCCTACCTTATTCCTGTGCTGAGATACAGGCTGCTCCAACCTGCTGTAAAATGCTTGATTTCGAGAGTGATCGAAACTAATGAAAACATTGTTGGGGTAAAACCTAAAGGGAAAGGCCTAGCACCAAATTGCATTGGCCATCTGATCTAACTTCTGGAGGCAGTCAAAATGATCCTTAGAATTCTTCCCTACCTTATTCCTGTGCTGAGATACAGGCTGCTCCAACCTGCTGTAAAATGCTTGATTTCGAGAGTGAGCGAAACTAATGAAAACATTGTTGGGGTAAAACCTAAAGGGAAAGACCTAGCACCAAATTCCATTGGCCATCTGATCTAACTTCTGGAGGCAGTCAAAATGAGTATTTGAATTCTTCCCTACCTTATTCCTGTGCTGAGATACAGGCTGCTCCAACCTGCTGTAAAATGCTTGATTTCGAGAGTGAGCGAAACTAATGAAAACATTGCTGGGGTAAAACCTAAAGGGAAAGGCCTAGCACCAAATTGCATTGGCCATCTGATCTAACTTCTGGAGGCAGTCAAAATGAGTATTTGAATTCTTCCCTACCTTATTCCTGTGCTGAGATACAGGCTGCTCCAACCTGCTGTAAAATGCTTGATTTCGAGAGTGAGCGAAACTAATGAAAACATTGTTGGCGTAAAACCTAAAGGGAAAGACCTAGCACCAAATACAATTTGCCATCTGATCTAACTTCTGGAGGCAGTCAAAATGAGTATTTGAATTCTTCCCTACCTTATTCCTGTGCTGAGATACAGGCTGCTCCAACCTGCTGTAAAATGCTTGATTTCGAGAGTGAGCGAAACTAATGAAAACATTGTTGGGGTAAAACCTAAAGGGAAAGGCCTAGTACCAAATTCCATTGGCCATCTGATCTAACTTCTGGAGGCAGTCAAAATGAGTATTTGAATTCTTCCCTACCTTATTCCTGTGCTGAGATACAGGCTGCTCCAACCTGCTGTAAAATGCTTGATTTCGAGAGTGAGCGAAACTAATGAAAACATTGTTGGGGTAAAACCTAAAGGGAAAGACCTAGCACCAAATCCAATTTGCCATCTGATCTAACTTCTGGAGGCAGTCAAAATGAGTATTTGAATTCTTTCCTACCTTATTCCTGTGCTGAGATACAGGCTGCTCCAACCTGCTGTAAAAAGCTTGATTTCGAGAGTGAGCGAAACTAATGAAAACATTGTTGGGGTAAAACCTAAAGGGAAAGACGTAGCACCAAATACAATTTGCCATCTGATCTAACTTCTGGAGGCAGTCAAAATGATCCTTAGAATTCTTCCCTACCTTTTTCCTGTGCTGAGATACACGCTGCTCCAACCTGCTGTAAAATGCTTGATTTCGAGAGTGATCAAAACTAATGAAAACATTGTTGGCGAAAAACCTAAAGGGAAAGGCCTAGCACCAAATTGCATTGGCCATCTGATCTAACTTCTGGAGGCAGTCAAAATGATCCTTAGAATTCTTCCCTACCTTATTCCTGTGCTGAGATACAGGCTGCTCCAACCTGCTGTAAAATGCTTGATTTCGAAAGTGATCAAAACTAATGAAAACATTGTTGGCGAAAAACTTAAAGGGTAAGGCCTAGCACCAAATTGCATTGGCCATCTGATCTAACTTCTGGAGGCAGTCAAAATGATCCTTAGAATTCTTCCCTACCTTATTCCTGTGCTGAGATACAGGCTGCTCCAACCTGCTGTAAAATGCTTGATTTCGAGAGTGATCGAAACTAATGAAAACATTGTTGGGGTAAAACCTAAAGGGAAAGACCTAGCACCAAATACAATTTGCCATCTGATCTAACTTCTGGAGGCAGTCAAAATGAGTATTTGAATTCTTCCCTACCTTATTCTTGTGCTGAGATACAGGCTGCTCCAACCTGCTCAAAAATGCTTGATTCCGAGAGTGAGCGAAACTAATGAAAACATTGTTGGGGTAAAACCTAAAGGGAAACACCAGGCACCAAATACAATTTGCCATCTGATCTAACTTCTGGAGGCAGTCAAAATGAGTATTGGAATTCTTCCCTACCTTATTCCTGTGCTGAGATACAGGCTGCTCCAACCTGCTGTAAAATGCTTGATTTCGAGAGTGAGCGAAACTAATGAAAACATTGTTGGGGTAAAACCTAAAGGGAAAGGCCTAGCACCAAATTGCATTGGCCATCTGATCTAACTTCTGGAGGCAGTCAAAATGAGTATTTGAATTCTTCCCTACCTTATTCCTGTGCTGAGATACAGGCTGCTCCAACCTGCTGTAAAATGCTTGATTTCGAGGGTGATCGAAACTAATGAAAACATTGTTGGGGTAAAACCTAAAGGGAAAGGCCTAGCACCAAATTGCATTGCCCATCTGATCTAACTTCTGGAGGCAGTCAAAATGAGTATTTGAATTCTTCCCTACCTTATTCCTGTGCTGAGATACAGGCTGCTCCAACCTGCTGTAAAATGCTTGATTTCGAGAGTGAGCGAAACTAATGAAAACATTGTTGGGGTAAAACCTAAAGGGAAAGACCTGGCACCAAATACAATTTGCCATCTGATCTAACTTCTGGAGGCAGTCAAAATGAGTATTTGAATTCTTCCCTACCTTATTCCTGTGCTGAGATACAGGGTGCTCCAACCGGCTGTAAAATGCTTCATTTCGAGAGTGAGCGAAACTAATGAAAACATTGTTGGGGTAAAACCTAAAGGGAAAGACCTGGCACCAAATACAATTTGCCATCTGGTCTAACTTCTGGAGGCAGTCAAAATGAGTATTTGAATTCTTCCCTACCTTATTCCTGTGCTGAGATACAGGCTGCTCCAACCTGCTGTAAAATTCTTGATTTCGAGAATGAGCGAAACTAATGAAAACATTGTTGGGGTAAAACCTAAAGGGAAAGACCTAGCACCAAATTGCATTGGCCATCTGATCTAACATCTGGAGGCAGTCAAAATGAGTATTTGAATTCTTCCCTACCTTATTCCTGTGCTGAGATACAGGCTGCTCCAACCTGCTGTAAAATGCTTGATTTCGAGAATGAGCGAAACTAATGAAAACATTGTTGGGGTAAAACCTAAAGGGAAAGACCTAGCACCAAATTCCATTGGCCATCTGATCTAACTTCTGGAGGCAGTCAAAATGAGTATTTGAATTCTTCCCTACCTTATTCCTGTGCTGAGATACAGGCTGCTCCAACCTGCTGTAAAATGCTTGATTTCGAGAGTGAGCGAAACTAATGAAAACATTGTTGGGGTAAAACCTAAAGGGAAAGACCTAGCACCAAATCCAATTTGCCATCTGATCTAACTTCTGGAGGCAGTCAAAATGATCCTTAGAATTCTTCCCTACCTTATTCCTGTGCTGAGATACAGGCTGCTCCAACCTGCTGTAAAATGCTTGATTTCGAGAGTGAGCGAAACTAATGAAAACATTGTTGGGGTAAAACCTAAAGGGAAAGACCTAGCACCAAATACAATTTGCCATCTGATCTAACTTCTGGAGGCAGTCAAAATGAGTATTTGAATTCTTCCCTACCTTATTCCTGTGCTGAGATACAGGCTGCTCCAACCGGCTGTAAAATGCTTGATTTCGAGAGTGAGCGAAACTAATGAAAACATTGTTGGGGTAAAACCTAAAGGGAAAGACCTAGCACCAAATCCAATTTGCCATCTGATCTAACTTCTGGAGGCAGTCAAAATGAGTATTTGAATTCTTCCCTACCTTATTCCTGTGCTGAGATACAGGCTGCTCCAACCTGCTGTAAAATGCTTGATTTCGAGAGTGAGCGAAACTAATGAAAACATTGTTGGGGTAAAACCTAAAGGGAAAGACCTAGCACCAAATACAATTTGCCATCTGATCTAACTTCTGGAGGCAGTCAAAATGAGTATTTGAATTCTTCCCTACCTTATTCCTGTGCTGAGATACAGGCTGCTCCAACCTGCTGTAAAATGCTTGATTTCGAGAGTGAGCGAAACTAATGAAAACATTGTTGGGGTAAAACCTAAAGGGAAAGACCTAGCACCAAATCCAATTTGCCATCTGATCTAACTTCTGGAGGCAGTCAAAATGATCCTTAGAATTCTTCCCTACCTTATTCCTGTGCTGAGATACAGGCTGCTCCAACCTGCTGTAAAATGCTTGATTTCGAGAGTGAGCGAAACTAATGAAAACATTGTTGGGGTAAAACCTAAAGGGAAAGACCTAGCACCAAATCCAATTTGCCATCTGATCTAACTTCTGGAGGCAGTCAAAATGAGTATTTGAATTCTTCCCTACCTTATTCCTGTGCTGAGATACAGGCTGCTCCAACCGGCTGTAAAATGCTTGATTTCGAGAGTGAGCGAAACTAATGAAAACATTGTTGGCGAAAAACCTAAAGGGAAAGGCCTAACACCAAATTGCATTGGCCATCTGATCTAACTTCTGGAGGCAGTCAAAATGATCCTCAGAATTCTTCCCTACCTTATTCCTGTGCTGAGATACAGGCTGCTCCAACCTGCTGTAAAATGCTTGATTTCGAGAGTGAGCGAAACTAATGAAAACATTGTTGGGGTAAAACCTAAAGGGAAAGACCTAGAACCAAATACAATTTGCCATCTGATCTAACTTCTGGAGGCAGTCAAAATGATCCTTAGAATTCTTCCCTACCTTATTCCTGTGCTGAGATACAGGCTGCTCCAACCTGTTGTAAAATGCTTGATTTCGAGAGTGATCAAAACTCATGAAAACATTGTTGGCGAAAAACCTAAAGGGAAAGGCCTAGCACCAAATTGCATTGGCCATCTGATCTAACTTCTGGAGGCAGTCAAAATGAGTATTTGAATTCTTCCCTACCTTATTCCTGTGCTGAGATACAGGCTGCTCCAACCTGCTGTAAAATGCTTGATTTCGAGAGTGATCAAAACTAATGAAAACATTGTTGGCGAAAAACCTAAAGGGAAAGGCCTAGCACCAAATTGCATTGGCCATCTGATCTAACTTCTGGAGGCAGTCAAAATGATCCTTAGAATTCTTCCCTACCTTATTCCTGTGCTGAGATACAGGCTGCTCCAACCTGCTGTAAAATGCTTGATTTCGAGAGTGAGCGAAACTAATGAAAACATTGTTGGGGTAAAACCTAAAGGGAAAGACCTAGAATCAAATACAATTTGCCTTCTGATCTAACTTCTGGAGGCAGTCAAAATGATGCTTAGAATTCTTCCCTACCTTATTCCTGTGCTGAGATACAGGCTGCTCCAACCTGTTGTAAAATGCTTGATTTCGAGAGTGATCAAAACTCATGAAAACATTGTTGGCGAAAAACCTAAAGGGAAAGGCCTAGCACCAAATTGCATTGGCCATCTGATCTAACTTCTGGAGGCAGTCAAAATGATCCTTAGAATTCTTCCCTACCTTATTCCTGTGCTGAGATACAGGCTGCTCCAACCTGCTGTAAAATGCTTGATTTCGAGAGTGAGCGAAACTAATGAAAACATTGTTGGGGTAAAACCTAAAGGGAAAGACCTAGCACCAAATACAATTTGCCATCTGATCTAACTTCTGGAGGCAGTCAAAATGAGTATTTGAATTCTTTCCTACCTTATTCCTGTGCTGAGATACAGGCTGCTCCAACCTGCTGTAAAATGCTTGATTTCGAGAGTGAGCGAAACTAATGAAAACATTGTTGGGGTAAAACCTAAAGGGAAAGACCTAGCACCAAATACAATTTGCCATCTGATCTAACTTCTGGAGGCAGTCAAAATGAGTATTTGAATTCTTCCCTACCTTATTCCTGTGCTGAGATACACGCTGCTCCAACCTGCTGTAAAATGCTTGATTTCGAGAGTGATCAAAACTAATGAAAACATTGTTGGCGAAAAACCTAAAGGGAAAGGCCTAGCACCAAATTGCATTGGCCATCTGATCTAACTTCTGGAGGCAGTCAAAATGATCCTTAGAATTCTTCCCTACCTTATTCCTGTGCTGAGATACAGGCTGCTCCAACCTGCTGTAAAATGCTTGATTTCGAGAGTGAGCGAAACTAATGAAAACATTGTTGGGGTAAAACTTAAAGGGAAAGACCTAGCACCAAATACAATTTGCCATCTGATCTAACTTCTGGAGGCAGTCAAAATGATCCTTAGAATTCTTCCCTACCTTATTCCTGTGCTGAGATACAGGCTGCTCCAACCTGCTGTAAAATGCTTGATTTCGAGAGTGAGCGAAACTAATGAAAACATTGTTGGGGTAAAACCTAAAGGGAAAGACCTAGCACCAAATCCAATTTGCCATCTGATCTAACTTATGGAGGCAGTCAAAATGATCCTCAGAATTCTTCCCTACCTTATTGCTGTGCTGAGATACAGGCTGCTCCAACCTGCTGTAAAATGCTTGATTTCGAGAGTGATCAAAACTAATGAAAACGTTGTTGGCGAAAAACCTAAAGGGAAAGACCTAGCACCAAATTGCATTGGCCATCTGATCTAACTTCTGGAGGCAGTCAAAATGATCCTTAGAATTCTTCCCTACCTTATTCCTGTGCTGAGATACAGGCTGCTCCAACCTGATGTAAAATGCTTGATTTCGAGAGTGAGCGAAACTAATGAAATCATTGCTGGGGTAAAACCTAAAGGGAAAGGCCTAGCACCAAATTGCATTGGCCATCTGATCTAACTTCTGGAGGCAGTCAAAATGATCCTTAGAATTCTTCCCTACCTTATTCCTGTGCTAAGATACAGGCTGCTCCAACCTGCTGTAAAATGCTTGATTTCGAGAGTGAGCGAAACTAATGAAAACATTGTTGGGGTAAAACCTAAAGGGAAAGGCCTAGCACCAAATTGCATTGGCCATCTGATCTAACTTCTGGAGGCAGTCAAAATGAGTATTTGAATTCTTCCCTACCTTATTCTTGTGCTGAGATACAGGCTGCTCCAACCTGCTCAAAAATGCTTGATTTCGAGAGTGATCGAAACTAATGAAAACATTGTTGGGGTAAAACCTAAAGGGAAACACCTGGCACCAAATACAATTTGCCATCTGATCTAACTTCTGGAGGCAGTCAAAATGAGTATTTGAATTCTTCCCTACCTTATTCCTGTGCTGAGATACAGGCTGCTCCAACCTGCTGTAAAATGCTTGATTTCGAGAGTGAGCGAAACTAATGAAAACATTGTTGGGGTAAAACCTAAAGGGAAAGGCCTAGCACCAAATTGCATTGGCCATCTGATCTAACTTCTGGAGGCAGTCAAAATGAGTATTTGCATTCTTCCCTACCTTATTCCTGTGCTGAGATACAGGCTGCTCCAACCTGCTGTAAAATGCTTGATTTCGAGGGTGATCGAAACTAATGAAAACATTGTTGGGGTAAAACCTAAAGGGAAAGACCTAGCACCAAATCCAATTTGCCATCTGATCTAACTTATGGAGGCAGTCAAAATGATCCTCAGAATTCTTCCCTACCTTATTGCTGTGCTGAGATACAGGCTGCTCCAACCTGCTGTAAAATGCTTGATTTCGAGAGTGATCAAAACTAATGAAAACATTGTTGGCGAAAAACCTAAAGGGAAAGACCTAGCACCAAATTGCATTGGCCATCTGATCTAACTTCTGGAGGCAGTCAAAATGATCCTTAGAATTCTTCCCTACCTTATTCCTGTGCTGAGATACAGGCTGCTCCAACCTGATGTAAAATGCTTGATTTCGAGAGTGAGCGAAACTAATGAAATCATTGCTGGGGTAAAACCTAAAGGGAAAGGCCTAGCACCAAATTGCATTGGCCATCTGATCTAACTTCTGGAGGCAGTCAAAATGATCCTTAGAATTCTTCCCTACCTTATTCCTGTGCTAAGATACAGGCTGCTCCAACCTGCTGTAAAATGCTTGATTTCGAGAGTGAGCGAAACTAATGAAAACATTGTTGGGGTAAAACCTAAAGGGAAAGGCCTAGCACCAAATTGCATTGGCCATCTGATCTAACTTCTGGAGGCAGTCAAAATGAGTATTTGAATTCTTCCCTACCTTATTCTTGTGCTGAGATACAGGCTGCTCCAACCTGCTCAAAAATGCTTGATTTCGAGAGTGATCGAAACTAATGAAAACATTGTTGGGGTAAAACCTAAAGGGAAACACCTGGCACCAAATACAATTTGCCATCTGATCTAACTTCTGGAGGCAGTCAAAATGAGTATTTGAATTCTTCCCTACCTTATTCCTGTGCTGAGATACAGGCTGCTCCAACCTGCTGTAAAATGCTTGATTTCGAGAGTGAGCGAAACTAATGAAAACATTGTTGGGGTAAAACCTAAAGGGAAAGGCCTAGCACCAAATTGCATTGGCCATCTGATCTAACTTCTGGAGGCAGTCAAAATGAGTATTTGCATTCTTCCCTACCTTATTCCTGTGCTGAGATACAGGCTGCTCCAACCTGCTGTAAAATGCTTGATTTCGAGGGTGATCGAAACTAATGAAAACATTGTTGGGGTAAAACCTAAAGGGAAAGACCTAGCACCAAATCCAATTTGCCATCTGATCTAACTTCTGGAGGCAGTCAAAATGATCCTTAGAATTCTTCCCTACCTTATTCCTGTGCTGAGATACAGGCTGCTCCAACCTGCTGTAAAATGCTTGATTTCGAGAGTGAGCGAAACTAATGAAAACATTGTTGGGGTAAAACCTAAAGGGAAAGACCTAGCACCAAATCCAATTTGCCATCTGATCTAACTTCTGGAGGCAGTCAAAATGAGTATTTGAATTCTTCCCTACCTTATTCCTGTGCTGAGATACAGGCTGCTCCAACCTGCTGTAAAATGCTTGATTTCGAGGGTGATCGAAACTAATGAAAACATTGTTGGGGTAAAACCTAAAGGGAAAGACCTAGCACCAAATCCAATTTGCCATCTGATCTAACTTCTGGAGGCAGTCAAAATGATCCTTAGAATTCTTCCCTACCTTATTCCTGTGCTGAGATACAGGCTGCTCCAACCTGCTGTAAAATGCTTGATTTCGAGAGTGAGCGAAACTAATGAAAACATTGTTGGGGTAAAACCTAAAGGGAAAGACCTAGCACCAAATACAATTTGCCATCTGATCTAACTTCTGGAGGCAGTCAAAATGATCCTTAGAATTCTTCCCTACCTTATTCCTGTGCTGAGATACAGGCTGCTCCAACCTGCTGTAAAATGCTTGATTTCGAGAGTGATCGAAACTAATGAAAACATTGTTGGGGTAAAACCTAAAGGGAAAGACCTAGCACCAAATACAATTTGCCATCTGATCTAACTTCTGGAGGCAGTCAATATGAGTATTTGAATTCTTTCCTAACTTATTCCTGTGCTGAGATACAGGCTGCTCCAACCTGCTGTAAAATGCTTGATTTCGAGAGTGAGCGAAACTAATGAAAATATTGTTGGCGAAAAACCTAAAGGGAAAGGCCTAGCACCAAATTGCATTGGCCATCTGATCTAACTTCTGGAGGCAGTCAAAATGATCCTTAGAATTCTTCCCTACCTTATTCCTGTGCTGAGATACAGGCTGCTCCAACCTGCTGTAAAATGCTTGATTTCGAGAGTGATCAAAACTAATGAAAATATTGTTGGCGAAAAACCTAAAGGGAAAGGCCTAGCACCAAATTGCATTGGCCATCTGATCTAACTTCTGGAGGCAGTCAAAATGATCCTTAGAATTCTTCCCTACCTTATTCCTGTGCTGAGATACAGGCTGCTCCAACCTGCTGTAAAATGCTTGATTTCGAAAGTGATCAAAACTAATGAAAACATTGTTGGCGAAAAACCTAAAGGGAAAGGCCTAGCACCAAATTGCATTGGCCATCTGATCTAACTTCTGGAGGCAGTCAAAATGATCCTTAGAATTCTTCCCTACCTTATTCCTGTGCTGAGATACAGGCTGCTCCAACCTGCTGTAAAATGCTTGATTTCGAGAGTGAGCGAAACTAATGAAAACATTGTTGGGGTAAAACCTAAAGGGAAAGACCTAGAACCAAATACAATTTGCCATCTGATCTAACTTCTGGAGGCAGTCAAAATGATCCTTAGAATTCTTCCCTACCTTATTCCTGTGCTGAGATACAGGCTGCTCCAACCTGTTGTAAAATGCTTGATTTCGAGAGTGATCAAAATTAATGAAAACATTGTTGGCGAAAAACCTAAAGGGAAAGGCCTAGCACCAAATTGCATTGGCCATCTGATCTAACTTCTGGAGGCAGTCAAAATGATCCTTAGAATTCTTCCCTACCTTATTCCTGTGCTGAGATACAGGCTGCTCCAACCTGCTGTAAAATGCTTGATTTCGAGAGTGAGCGAAACTAATGAAAACATTGTTGGGGTAAAATCTAAAGGGAAAGACCTAGCACCAAATACAATTTGCCATCTGATCTAACTTCTGGAGGCAGTCAGAATGAGTATTTGAATTCTTTCCTACCTTATTCCTGTGCTGAGATACAGGCTGCTCCAACCTGCTGTAAAATGCTTGATTTCGAGAGTGAGCGAAACTAATGAAAACATTGTTGGGGTAAAACCTAAAAAGAAAGACGTAGCACCAAATACAATTTGCCATCAGATCTAACTTCTGGAGGCAGTCAAAATGATCCTTAGAATTCTTCCCTACCTTATTCCTGTGCTGAGATACAGGCTGCTCCAACCTGCTGTAAAATGCTTGATTTCGAAAGTGATCAAAACTAATGAAAACATTGTTGGCGAAAAACCTAAAGGGAAAGGCCTAGCACCAAATTGCATTGGCCATCTGATCTAACTTCTGGAGGCAGTCAAAATGAGTATTTGAATTCTTCCCTACCTTATTCCTGTGCTGAGATACAGGCTGCTCCAACCTGCTGTAAAATGCTTGATTTCGAGAGTGAGCGAAACTAATGAAAACATTGTTGGGATAAAACTTAAAGGGAAAGACCTAGCACCAAATACAATTTGCCATCTGATCTAACTTCTGGAGGCAGTCAAAATGATCCTTAGAATTCTTCCCTACCTTATTCCTGTGCTGAGATACAGGCTGCTCCAACCTGCTGTAAAATGCTTGATTTCGAGAGTGAGCGAAACTAATGAAAACATTGTTGGGGTAAAACCTAAAGGGAAAGACCTAGCACCAAATACAATTTGCCATCTGATCTAACTTCTGGAGGCAGTCAAAATGAGTATTTGAATTCTTCCCTACCTTATTCCTGTGCTGAGATACAGGCTGCTCCAACCGGCTGTAAAATGCTTGATTTCGAGAGTGAGCGAAACTAATGAAAACATTGTTGGGGTAAAACCTAAAGGGAAAGACCTAGCACCAAATCCAATTTGCCATCTGATCTAACTTCTGGAGGCAGTCAAAATGAGTATTTGAATTCTTCCCTACCTTATTCCTGTGCTGAGATACAGGCTGCTCCAACCTGCTGTAAAATGCTTGATTTCGAGAGTGAGCGAAACTAATGAAAACATTGTTGGCGAAAAACCTAAAGGGAAAGGCCTAACACCAAATTGCATTGGCCATCTGATCTAACTTCTGGAGGCAGTCAAAATGATCCTCAGAATTCTTCCCTACCTTATTCCTGTGCTGAGATACAGGCTGCTCCAACCTGCTGTAAAATGCTTGATTTCGAGAGTGAGCGAAACTAATGAAAACATTGTTGGGGTAAAACCTAAAGGGAAAGACCTAGCACCAAATACAATTTGCCATCTGATCTAACTTCTGGAGGCAGTCAAAATGAGTATTTGAATTCTTCCCTACCTTATTCCTGTGCTGAGATACAGGCTGCTCCAACCTGCTGTAAAATGCTTGATTTCGAGAGTGAGCGAAACTAATGAAAACATTGTTGGGGTAAAACCTAAAGGGAAAGACCTAGCACCAAATCCAATTTGCCATCTGATCTAACTTCTGGAGGCAGTCAAAATGAGTATTTGAATTCTTCCCTACCTTATTCCTGTGCTGAGATACAGGCTGCTCCAACCTGCTGTAAAATGCTTGATTTCGAGAGTGATCAAAACGAATGAAAACATTGTTGGCGAAAAACCTAAAGGGAAAGGCCTAGCACCAAATTGCATTGGCCATCTGATCTAACTTCTGGAGGCAGTCAAAATGATCCTTAGAATTCTTCCCTACCTTATTCCTGTGCTGAGATACAGGCTGCTCCAACCTGCTGTAAAATGCTTGATTTCGAGAGTGAGCGAAACTAATGAAAACATTGTTGGGGTAAAACCTAAAGGGAAAGACCTAGCACCAAATCCAATTTGCCATCTGATCTAACTTATGGAGGCAGTCAAAATGATCCTCAGAATTCTTCCCTACCTTATTGCTGTGCTGAGATACAGGCTGCTCCAACCTGCTGTAAAATGCTTGATTTCGAGAGTGATCAAAACTAATGAAAACATTGTTGGCGAAAAACCTAAAGGGAAAGACCTAGCACCAAATTGCATTGGCCATCTGATCTAACTTCTGGAGGCAGTCAAAATGATCCTTAGAATTCTTCCCTACCTTATTCCTGTGCTGAGATACAGGCTGCTCCAACCTGATGTAAAATGCTTGATTTCGAGAGTGAGCGAAACTAATGAAAACATTGTTGGGGTAAAACCTAAAGGGAAAGACCTAGCACCAAATTGCATTGGCCATCTGATCTAACTTCTGGAGGCAGTCAAAATGATCCTTAGAATTCTTCCCTACCTTATTCCTGTGCTAAGATACAGGCTGCTCCAACCTGCTGTAAAATGCTTGATTTCGAGAGTGAGCGAAACTAATGAAAACATTGTTGGGGTAAAACCTAAAGGGAAAGACCTAGCACCAAATCCAATTTGCCATCTGATCTAACTTCTGGAGGCAGTCAAAATGAGTATTTGAATTCTTCCCTACCTTATTCTTGTGCTGAGATACAGGCTGCTCCAACCTGCTCAAAAATGCTTGATTTCGAGAGTGATCGAAACTAATGAAAACATTGTTGGGGTAAAACCTAAAGGGAAAGACCTGGCACCAAATACAATTTGCCATCTGATCTAACTTCTGGAGGCAGTCAAAATGAGTATTTGAATTCTTCCCTACCTTATTCCTGTGCTGAGATACAGGCTGCTCCAACCTGCTGTAAAATGCTTGATTTCGAGAGTGAGCGAAACTAATGAAAACATTGTTGGGGTAAAACCTAAAGGGAAAGACCTAGCACCAAATCCAATTTGCCATCTGATCTAACTTCTGGAGGCAGTCAAAATGATCCTTAGAATTCTTCCCTACCTTATTCCTGTGCTGAGATACAGGCTGCTCCAACCTGCTGTAAAATGCTTGATTTCGAGAGTGAGCGAAACTAATGAAAACATTGTTGGGGTAAAACCTAAAGGGAAAGACCTAGCACCAAATCCAATTTGCCATCTGATCTAACTTCTGGAGGCAGTCAAAATGAGTATTTGAATTCTTCCCTACCTTATTCCTGTGCTGAGATACAGGCTGCTCCAACCTGCTGTAAAATGCTTGATTTCGAGGGTGATCGAAACTAATGAAAACATTGTTGGGGTAAAACCTAAAGGGAAAGACCTAGCACCAAATCCAATTTGCCATCTGATCTAACTTCTGGAGGCAGTCAAAATGATCCTTAGAATTCTTCCCTACCTTATTCCTGTGCTGAGATACAGGCTGCTCCAACCTGCTGTAAAATGCTTGATTTCGAGAGTGAGCGAAACTAATGAAAACATTGTTGGGGTAAAACCTAAAGGGAAAGACCTAGAACCAAATACAATTTGCCATCTGATCTAACTTCTGGAGGCAGTCAAAATGATCCTTAGAATTCTTCCCTACCTTATTCCTGTGCTGAGATACAGGCTGCTCCAACCTGCTGTAAAATGCTTGATTTCGAGAGTGATCGAAACTAATGAAAACATTGTTGGGGTAAAACCTAAAGGGAAAGACCTAGCACCAAATACAATTTGCCATCTGATCTAACTTCTGGAGGCAGTCAATATGAGTATTTGAATTCTTTCCTAACTTATTCCTGTGCTGAGATACAGGCTGCTCCAACCTGCTGTAAAATGCTTGATTTCGAGAGTGAGCGAAACTAATGAAAATATTGTTGGCGAAAAACCTAAAGGGAAAGGCCTAGCACCAAATTGCATTGGCCATCTGATCTAACTTCTGGAGGCAGTCAAAATGATCCTTAGAATTCTTCCCTACCTTATTCCTGTGCTGAGATACAGGCTGCTCCAACCTGCTGTAAAATGCTTGATTTCGAAAGTGATCAAAACTAATGAAAACATTGTTGGCGAAAAACCTAAAGGGAAAGGCCTAGCACCAAATTGCATTGGCCATCTGATCTAACTTCTGGAGGCAGTCAAAATGATCCTTAGAATTCTTCCCTACCTTATTCCTGTGCTGAGATACAGGCTGCTCCAACCTGCTGTAAAATGCTTGATTTCGAGAGTGAGCGAAACTAATGAAAACATTGTTGGGGTAAAACCTAAAGGGAAAGACCTAGAACCAAATACAATTTGCCATCTGATCTAACTTCTGGAGGCAGTCAAAATGATCCTTAGAATTCTTCCCTACCTTATTCCTGTGCTGAGATACAGGCTGCTCCAACCTGTTGTAAAATGCTTGATTTCGAGAGTGATCAAAATTAATGAAAACATTGTTGGCGAAAAACCTAAAGGGAAAGGCCTAGCACCAAATTGCATTGGCCATCTGATCTAACTTCTGGAGGCAGTCAAAATGATCCTTAGAATTCTTCCCTACCTTATTCCTGTGCTGAGATACAGGCTGCTCCAACCTGCTGTAAAATGCTTGATTTCGAGAGTGATCAAAACTAATGAAAATATTGTTGGCGAAAAACCTAAAGGGAAAGGCCTAGCACCAAATTGCATTGGCCATCTGATCTAACTTCTGGAGGCAGTCAAAATGATCCTTAGAATTCTTCCCTACCTTATTCCTGTGCTGAGATACAGGCTGCTCCAACCTGCTGTAAAATGCTTGATTTCGAAAGTGATCAAAACTAATGAAAACATTGTTGGCGAAAAACCTAAAGGGAAAGGCCTAGCACCAAATTGCATTGGCCATCTGATCTAACTTCTGGAGGCAGTCAAAATGATCCTTAGAATTCTTCCCTACCTTATTCCTGTGCTGAGATACAGGCTGCTCCAACCTGCTGTAAAATGCTTGATTTCGAGAGTGAGCGAAACTAATGAAAACATTGTTGGGGTAAAACCTAAAGGGAAAGACCTAGAACCAAATACAATTTGCCATCTGATCTAACTTCTGGAGGCAGTCAAAATGATCCTTAGAATTCTTCCCTACCTTATTCCTGTGCTGAGATACAGGCTGCTCCAACCTGTTGTAAAATGCTTGATTTCGAGAGTGATCAAAATTAATGAAAACATTGTTGGCGAAAAACCTAAAGGGAAAGGCCTAGCACCAAATTGCATTGGCCATCTGATCTAACTTCTGGAGGCAGTCAAAATGATCCTTAGAATTCTTCCCTACCTTATTCCTGTGCTGAGATACAGGCTGCTCCAACCTGCTGTAAAATGCTTGATTTCGAGAGTGAGCGAAACTAATGAAAACATTGTTGGGGTAAAATCTAAAGGGAAAGACCTAGCACCAAATACAATTTGCCATCTGATCTAACTTCTGGAGGCAGTCAGAATGAGTATTTGAATTCTTTCCTACCTTATTCCTGTGCTGAGATACAGGCTGCTCCAACCTGCTGTAAAATGCTTGATTTCGAGAGTGAGCGAAACTAATGAAAACATTGTTGGGGTAAAACCTAAAAAGAAAGACGTAGCACCAAATACAATTTGCCATCAGATCTAACTTCTGGAGGCAGTCAAAATGATCCTTAGAATTCTTCCCTACCTTATTCCTGTGCTGAGATACACGCTGCTCCAACCTGCTGTAAAATGCTTGATTTCGAGAGTGATCAAATCTAATGAAAACATTGTTGGCGAAAAACCTAAAGGGAAAGGCCTAGCACCAAATTGCATTGGCCATCTGATCTAACTTCTGGAGGCAGTCAAAATGATCCTTAGAATTCTTCCCTACCTTATTCCTGTGCTGAGATACAGGCTGCTCCAACCTGCTGTAAAATGCTTGATTTCGAAAGTGATCAAAACTAATGAAAACATTGTTGGCGAAAAACCTAAAGGGAAAGGCCTAGCACCAAATTGCATTGGCCATCTGATCTAACTTCTGGAGGCAGTCAAAATGAGTATTTGAATTCTTCCCTACCTTATTCCTGTGCTGAGATACAGGCTGCTCCAACCTGCTGTAAAATGCTTGATTTCGAGAGTGAGCGAAACTAATGAAAACATTGTTGGGATAAAACTTAAAGGGAAAGACCTAGCACCAAATACAATTTGCCATCTGATCTAACTTCTGGAGGCAGTCAAAATGATCCTTAGAATTCTTCCCTACCTTATTCCTGTGCTGAGATACAGGCTGCTCCAACCTGCTGTAAAATGCTTGATTTCGAGAGTGAGCGAAACTAATGAAAACATTGTTGGGGTAAAACCTAAAGGGAAAGACCTAGCACCAAATACAATTTGCCATCTGATCTAACTTCTGGAGGCAGTCAAAATGAGTATTTGAATTCTTTCCTACCTTATTCCTGTGCTGAGATACAGGCTGCTCCAACCTGCTGTAAAATGCTTGATTTCGAGAGTGAGCGAAACTAATGAAAACATTGTTGGGGTAAAACCTAAAGGGAAAGACCTAGCACCAAATACAATTTGCCATCTGATCTAACTTCTGGAGGCAGTCAAAATGATCCTTAGAATTCTTCCCTACCTTATTCCTGTGCTGAGATACAGGCTGCTCCAACCTGCTGTAAAATGCTTGATTTCGAGAGTGATCAAAACTAATGAAAACATTGTTGGCGAAAAACCTAAAGGGAAAGGCCTAGCACCAAATTGCATTGGCCATCTGATCTAACTTCTGGAGGCAGTCAAAATGATCCTTAGAATTCTTCCCTACCTTATTCCTGTGCTGAGATACAGGCTGCTCCAACCTGCTGTAAAATGCTTGATTTCGAAAGTGATCAAAACTAATGAAAACATTGTTGGCGAAAAACCTAAAGGGAAAGGCCTAGCACCAAATTGCATTGGCCATCTGATCTAACTTCTGGAGGCAGTCAAAATGATCCTTAGAATTATTCCCTACCTTATTCCTGTGCTGAGATACAGGCTGCTCCAACCTGCTGTAAAATGCTTGATTTCGAGAGTGAGCGAAACTAATGAAAACATTGTTGGGGTAAAACCTAAAGGGAAAGACGTAGCACCAAATACAATTTGCCATCAGATCTAACTTCTGGAGGCAGTCAAAATGAGTATTTGAATTCTTTCCTACCTTATTCCTGTGCTGAGATACAGGCTGCTCCAACCTGCTGTAAAATGCTTGATTTCGAGAGTGATCAAAACTAATGAAAACATTGTTGGCGAAAAACCTCAAGGGAAAGGCCTAGCACCAAATTGCATTGGCCATCTGATCTAACTTCTGGAGGCAGTCAAAATGAGTATTTGAATTCTTCCCTACCTTATTCCTGTGCTAAGATACAGGCTGCTCCAACCTGCTGTAAAGTGCTTGATTTCGAGAGTGAGCGAAACTAATGAAAACATTGTTGGGGTAAAACCTAAAGGGAAAGACCTAGCACCAAATACAATTTGCCATCTGATCTAACTTCTGGAGGCAGTCAAAATGATCCTTAGAATTCTTCCCTACCTTATTCCTGTGCTGAGATACAGGCTGCTCCAACCTGCTGTAAAATGCTTCATTTCGAGAGTGAGCGAAACTAATGAAAACATTGTTGGGGTAAAACCTAAAGGGAAAGACCTAGCACCAAATACAATTTGCCATCTGATCTAACTTCTGGAGGCAGTCAAAATGAGTATTTGAATTCTTCCCTACCTTATTCTTGTGCTGAGATACAGGCTGCTCCAACCTGCTCAAAAATGCTTGATTTCGAGAGTGATCGAAACTAATGAAAACATTGTTGGGGTAAAACCTAAAGGGAAAGACCTGGCACCAAATACAATTTGCCATCTGATCTACCTTCTGGAGGCAGTCAAAATGAGTATTTGAATTCTTCCCTACCTTATTCCTGTGCTGAGATACAGGCTGCTCCAACCTGCTGTAAAATGCTTGATTTCGAGAGTGAGCGAAACTAATGAAAACATTGTTGGGGTAAAACCTAAAGGGAAAGGCCTAGCACCAAATTGCATTGGCCATCTGATCTAACTTCTGGAGGCAGTCAAAATGAGTATTTGAATTCTTCCCTACCTTATTCCTGTGCTGAGATACAGGCTGCTCCAACCTGCTGTAAAATGCTTGATTTCGAGGGTGATCGAAACTCATGAAAACATTGTTGGGGTAAAACCTAAAGGGAAAGGCCTAGCACCAAATTGCATTGGCCATCTGATCTAACTTCTGGAGGCAGTCAAAATGAGTATTTGAATTCTTCCCTACCTTATTCCTGTGCTGAGATACAGGCTGCTCCAACCTGCTGTAAAATGCTTGATTTCGAGAGTGAGCGAAACTAATGAAAACATTGTTGGGGTAAAACCTAAAGGGAAAGACCTAGCACCAAATCCAATTTGCCATCTGATCTAACTTCTGGAGGCAGTCAAAATGAGTATTTGAATTCTTCCCTACCTTATTCCTGTGCTGAGATACAGGCTGCTCCAACCTGCTGTAAAATGCTTGATTTCGAGAGTGAGCGAAACTAATGAAAACATTGTTGGGGTAAAACCTAAAGGGAAAGACCTAGCACCAAATACAATTTGCCATCTGATCTAACTTCTGGAGGCAGTCAAAATGAGTATTTGAATTCTTCCCTACCTTATTCCTGTGCTGAGATACAGGCTGCTCCAACCTGCTGTAAAATGCTTGATTTCGAGAGTGATCAAAACTAATGAAAACATTGTTGGCGAAAAACCTAAAGGGAAAGGCCTAGCACCAAATTCCATTGGCCATCTGATCTAACTTCTGAAGGCAGTCAAAATGATCCTTAGAATTCTTCCCTACCTTATTCCTGTGCTGAGATACAGGCTGCTCCAACCTGCTGTAAAATGCTTGATTTCGAGAGTGAGCGAAACTAATGAAAACATTGTTGGGGTAAAACCTAAAAGGAAAGGCCTAGCACCAAATTGCATTGGCCATCTGATCTAACTTCTGGAGGCAGTCAAAATGATCCTTAGAATTCTTCCCTACCTTATTCCTGTGCTGAGATACAGGCTGCTCCAACCTGCTGTAAAATGCTTGATTTCGAGAGTGAGCGAAACTAATGAAAACATTGTTGGGGTAAAACCTAAAGGGAAAGACCTAGCACCAAATTGCATTGGCCATCTGATCTAACTTCTGGAGGCAGTCAAAATGATCCTTAGAATTCTTCCCTACCTTATTCCTGTGCTGAGATAAAGGCTGCTCCAACCTGCTGTAAAATGCTTGATTTCGAGAGTGAGCGAAACTAATGAAAACATTGTTGGGGTAAAACCTAAAGGGAAAGACCTAGCACCAAATACAATTTGCCATCTGATCTAACTTCTGGAGGCAGTCAAAATGAGTATTTGAATTCTTCCCTACCTTATTCCTGTGCTGAGATACAGGCTGCTCCAACCTGCTGTAAAATGCTTGATTTCGAGAGTGAGCGAAACTAATGAAAACATTGTTGGGGTAAAACCTAAAGGGAAAGGCCTAGCACCAAATTGCATTGGCCATCTGATCTAACTTCTGGAGGCAGTCAAAATGAGTATTTGAATTCTTCCCTACCTTATTCCTGTGCTGAGATACAGGCTGCTCCAACCTGCTGTAAAATGCTTGATTTCGAGAGTGAGCAAAACTAATGAAAACATTGTTGGGGTAAAACCTAAAGGGAAAGACCTAGCACCAAATCCAATTTGCCATCTGATCTAACTTCTGGAGGCAGTCAAAATGATCCTTAGAATTCTTCCCTACCTTATTCCTGTGCTGAGATACAGGCTGCTCCAACCTGCTGTAAAATGCTTGATTTCGAGAGTGATCAAAACTAATGAAAACATTGTTGGCGAAAAACCTAAAGGGAAAGGCCTAGCACCAAATTGCATTGGCCATCTGATCTAACTTCTGGAGGCAGTCAAAATGATCCTTAGAATTCTTCCCTACCTTATTCCTGTGCTGAGATACAGGCTGCTCCAACCTGATGTAAAATGCTTGATTTCGAGAGTGAGCGAAACTAATGAAAACATTGTTGGGGTAAAACCTAAAGGGAAAGGCCTAGCACCAAATTGCATTGGCCATCTGATCTAACTTCTGGAGGCAGTCAAAATGAGTATTTGAATTCTTCCCTACCTTATTCCTGTGCTAAGATACAGGCTGCTCCAACCTGCTGTAAAGTGCTTGATTTCGAGAGTGAGCGAAACTAATGAAAACATTGTTGGCGAAAAACCTAAAGGGAAAGGCCTAGCACCAAATTGCATTGGCCATCTGATCTAACTTCTGGAGGCAGTCAAAATGAGTATTTGAATTCTTCCCTACCTTATTCCTGTGCTGAGATACAGGCTGCTCCAACCTGCTGTAAAATGCTTGATTTCGAGAGTGAGCGAAACTAATGAAAACATTGATGGGATAAAACTTAAAGGGAAAGACCTAGCACCAAATACAATTTGCCATCTGATCTAACTTCTGGAGGCAGTCAAAATGATCCTTAGAATTCTTCCCTACCTTATTCCTGTGCTGAGATACAGGCTGCTCCAACCTGCTGTAAAATGCTTGATTTCGAGAGTGAGCGAAACTAATGAAAACATTGTTGGGGTAAAACCTAAAGGGAAAGACCTAGCACCAAATACAATTTGCCATCTGATCTAACTTCTGGAGGCAGTCAAAATGAGTATTTGAATTCTTTCCTACCTTATTCCTGTGCTGAGATACAGGCTGCTCCAACCTGCTGTAAAATGCTTGATTTCGAGAGTGAGCGAAACTAATGAAAACATTGTTGGGATAAAACTTAAAGGGAAAGACCTAGCACCAAATACAATTTGCCATCTGATCTAACTTCTGGAGGCAGTCAAAATGATCCTTAGAATTCTTCCCTACCTTATTCCTGTGCTGAGATACAGGCTGCTCCAACCTGCTGTAAAATGCTTGATTTCGAGAGTGAGCGAAACTAATGAAAACATTGTTGGGGTAAAACCTAAAGGGAAAGACCTAGCACCAAATACAATTTGCCATCTGATCTAACTTCTGGAGGCAGTCAAAATGAGTATTTGAATTCTTTCCTACCTTATTCCTGTGCTGAGATACAGGCTGCTCCAACCTGCTGTAAAATGCTTGATTTCGAGAGTGAGCGAAACTAATGAAAACATTGTTGGGGTAAAACCTAAAGGGAAAGACCTAGCACCAAATACAATTTGCCATCTGATCTAACTTCTGGAGGCAGTCAAAATGATCCTTAGAATTCTTCCCTACCTTATTCCTGTGCTGAGATACAGGCTGCTCCAACCTGCTGTAAAATGCTTGATTTCGAGAGTGATCAAAACTAATGAAAACATTGTTGGCGAAAAACCTAAAGGGAAAGGCCTAGCACCAAATTGCATTGGCCATCTGATCTAACTTCTGGAGGCAGTCAAAATGATCCTTAGAATTCTTCCCTACCTTATTCCTGTGCTGAGATACAGGCTGCTCCAACCTGCTGTAAAATGCTTGATTTCGAGAGTGAGCGAAACTAATGAAAACATTGTTGACGAAAAACCTAAAGGGAAAGGCCTAGCACCAAATTGCATTGGCCATCTGATCTAACTTCTGGAGGCAGTCAAAATGATCCTTAGAATTATTCCCTACCTTATTCCTGTGCTGAGATACAGGCTGCTCCAACCTGCTGTAAAATGCTTGATTTCGAGAGTGAGCGAAACTAATGAAAACATTGTTGGGGTAAAACCTAAAGGGAAAGACGTAGCACCAAATACAATTTGCCATCAGATCTAACTTCTGGAGGCAGTCAAAATGAGTATTTGAATTCTTTCCTACCTTATTCCTGTGCTGAGATACAGGCTGCTCCAACCTGCTGTAAAATGCTTGATTTCGAGAGTGATCAAAACTAATGAAAACATTGTTGGCGAAAAACCTCAAGGGAAAGGCCTAGCACCAAATTGCATTGGCCATCTGATCTAACTTCTGGAGGCAGTCAAAATGATCCTTAGAATTCTTCCCTACCTTATTCCTGTGCTGAGATACAGGCTGCTCCAACCTGCTGTAAAATGCTTGATTTCGAGAGTGATCGAAACTAATGAAAACATTGTTGGGGTAAAACCTAAAGGGAAAGACCTAGCACCAAATACAATTTGCCATCTGATCTAACTTCTGGAGGCAGTCAAAATGATCCTTAGAATTCTTCCCTACCTTATTCCTGTGCTGAGATACAGGCTGCTCCAACCTGATGTAAAATGCTTGATTTCGAGAGTGAGCGAAACTAATGAAAACATTGTTGGGGTAAAACCTAAAGGGAAAGGCCTAGCACCAAATTGCATTGGCCATCTGATCTAACTTCTGGAGGCAGTCAAAATGAGTATTTGAATTCTTCCCTACCTTATTCCTGTGCTAAGATACAGGCTGCTCCAACCTGCTGTAAAGTGCTTGATTTCGAGAGTGAGCGAAACTAATGAAAACATTGTTGGGGTAAAACCTAAAGGGAAAGACCTAGCACCAAATACAATTTGCCATCTGATCTAACTTCTGGAGGCAGTCAAAATGATCCTTAGAATTCTTCCCTACCTTATTCCTGTGCTGAGATACAGGCTGCTCCAACCTGCTGTAAAATGCTTGATTTCGAGAGTGAGCGAAACTAATGAAAACATTGTTGGGGTAAAACCTAAAGGGAAAGACCTAGCACCAAATCCAATTTGCCATCTGATCTAACTTCTGGAGGCAGTCAAAATGAGTATTTGAATTCTTCCCTACCTTATTCTTGTGCTGAGATACAGGCTGCTCCAACCTGCTCAAAAATGCTTGATTTCGAGAGTGATCGAAACTAATGAAAACATTGTTGGGGTAAAACCTAAAGGGAAAGACCTGGCACCAAATACAATTTGCCATCTGATCTAACTTCTGGAGGCAGTCAAAATGAGTATTTGAATTCTTCCCTACCTTATTCCTGTGCTGAGATACAGGCTGCTCCAACCTGCTGTAAAATGCTTGATTTCGAGAGTGAGCAAAACTAATGAAAACATTGTTGGGGTAAAACCTAAAGGGAAAGGCCTAGCACCAAATTGCATTGGCCATCTGATCTAACTTCTGGAGGCAGTCAAAATGAGTATTTGAATTCTTCCCTACCTTATTCCTGTGCTGAGATACAGGCTGCTCCAACCTGCTGTAAAATGCTTGATTTCGAGGGTGATCGAAACTCATGAAAACATTGTTGGGGTAAAACCTAAAGGGAAAGGCCTAGCACCAAATTGCATTGGCCATCTGATCTAACTTCTGGAGGCAGTCAAAATGAGTATTTGAATTCTTCCCTACCTTATTCCTGTGCTGAGATACAGGCTGCTCCAACCTGCTGTAAAATGCTTGATTTCGAGAGTGAGCGAAACTAATGAAAACATTGTTGGGGTAAAACCTAAAGGGAAAGACCTAGCACCAAATCCAATTTGCCATCTGATCTAACTTCTGGAGGCAGTCAAAATGAGTATTTGAATTCTTCCCTACCTTATTCCTGTGCTGAGATACAGGCTGCTCCAACCTGCTGTAAAATGCTTGATTTCGAGAGTGAGCGAAACTAATGAAAACATTGTTGGGGTAAAACCTAAAGGGAAAGACCTAGCACCAAATACAATTTGCCATCTGATCTAACTTCTGGAGGCAGTCAAAATGAGTATTTGAATTCTTCCCTACCTTATTCCTGTGCTGAGATACAGGCTGCTCCAACCTGCTGTAAAATGCTTGATTTCGAGAGTGATCAAAACTAATGAAAACATTGTTGGCGAAAAACCTAAAGGGAAAGGCCTAGCACCAAATTCCATTGGCCATCTGATCTAACTTCTGAAGGCAGTCAAAATGATCCTTAGAATTCTTCCCTACCTTATTCCTGTGCTGAGATACAGGCTGCTCCAACCTGCTGTAAAATGCTTGATTTCGAGAGTGAGCGAAACTAATGAAAACATTGTTGGGGTAAAACCTAAAGGGAAAGGCCTAGCACCAAATTGCATTGGCCATCTGATCTAACTTCTGGAGGCAGTCAAAATGATCCTTAGAATTCTTCCCTACCTTATTCCTGTGCTGAGATACAGGCTGCTCCAACCTGCTGTAAAATGCTTGATTTCGAGAGTGAGCGAAACTAATGAAAACATTGTTGGGGTAAAACCTAAAGGGAAAGACCTAGCACCAAATTGCATTGGCCATCTGATCTAACTTCTGGAGGCAGTCAAAATGATCCTTAGAATTCTTCCCTACCTTATTCCTGTGCTGAGATAAAGGCTGCTCCAACCTGCTGTAAAATGCTTGATTTCGAGAGTGAGCGAAACTAATGAAAACATTGTTGGGGTAAAACCTAAAGGGAAAGACCTAGCACCAAATACAATTTGCCATCTGATCTAACTTCTGGAGGCAGTCAAAATGAGTATTTGAATTCTTCCCTACCTTATTCCTGTGCTGAGATACAGGCTGCTCCAACCTGCTGTAAAATGCTTGATTTCGAGAGTGAGCGAAACTAATGAAAACATTGTTGGGGTAAAACCTAAAGGGAAAGGCCTAGCACCAAATTGCATTGGCCATCTGATCTAACTTCTGGAGGCAGTCAAAATGAGTATTTGAATTCTTCCCTACCTTATTCCTGTGCTGAGATACAGGCTGCTCCAACCTGCTGTAAAATGCTTGATTTCGAGAGTGAGCAAAACTAATGAAAACATTGTTGGGGTAAAACCTAAAGGGAAAGACCTAGCACCAAATCCAATTTGCCATCTGATCTAACTTCTGGAGGCAGTCAAAATGATCCTTAGAATTCTTCCCTACCTTATTCCTGTGCTGAGATACAGGCTGCTCCAACCTGCTGTAAAATGCTTGATTTCGAGAGTGATCAAAACTAATGAAAACATTGTTGGCGAAAAACCTAAAGGGAAAGGCCTAGCACCAAATTGCATTGGCCATCTGATCTAACTTCTGGAGGCAGTCAAAATGATCCTTAGAATTCTTCCCTACCTTATTCCTGTGCTGAGATACAGGCTGCTCCAACCTGATGTAAAATGCTTGATTTCGAGAGTGAGCGAAACTAATGAAAACATTGTTGGGGTAAAACCTAAAGGGAAAGGCCTAGCACCAAATTGCATTGGCCATCTGATCTAACTTCTGGAGGCAGTCAAAATGAGTATTTGAATTCTTCCCTACCTTATTCCTGTGCTAAGATACAGGCTGCTCCAACCTGCTGTAAAGTGCTTGATTTCGAGAGTGAGCGAAACTAATGAAAACATTGTTGGGGTAAAACCTAAAGGGAAAGACCTAGCACCAAATACAATTTGCCATCTGATCTAACTTCTGGAGGCAGTCAAAATGAGTATTTGAATTCTTCCCTACCTTATTCTTGTGCTGAGATACAGGCTGCTCCAACCTGCTGTAAAATGCTTGATTTCGAGAGTGAGCGAAACTAATGAAAACATTGTTGGGGTAAAACCTAAAGGGAAAGACCTGGCACCAAATACAATTTGCCATCTGATCTAACTTCTGGAGGCAGTCAAAATGAGTATTTGAATTCTTCCCTACCTTATTCCTGTGCTGAGATACAGGCTGCTCCAACCTGCTGTAAAATGCTTGATTTCGAGAGTGAGCGAAACTAATGAAAACATTGTTGGGGTAAAACCTAAAGGGAAAGGCCTAGCACCAAATTGCATTGGCCATCTGATCTAACTTCTGGAGGCAGTCAAAATGAGTATTTGAATTCTTCCCTACCTTATTCCTGTGCTGAGATACAGGCTGCTCCAACCTGCTGTAAAATGCTTGATTTCGAGGGTGATCGAAACTCATGAAAACATTGTTGGGGTAAAACCTAAAGGGAAAGGCCTAGCACCAAATTGCATTGGCCATCTGATCTAACTTCTGGAGGCAGTCAAAATGAGTATTTGAATTCTTCCCTACCTTATTCCTGTGCTGAGATACAGGCTGCTCCAACCTGCTGTAAAATGCTTGATTTCGAGAGTGAGCGAAACTAATGAAAACATTGTTGGGGTAAAACCTAAAGGGAAAGACCTAGCACCAAATCCAATTTGCCATCTGACATAACTTCTGGAGGCAGTCAAAATGAGTATTTGAATTCTTCCCTACCTTATTCCTGTGCTGAGATACAGGCTGCTCCAACCTGCTGTAAAATGCTTGATTTCGAGAGTGAGCGAAACTAATGAAAACATTGTTGGGGTAAAACCTAAAGGGAAAGACCTAGCACCAAATACAATTTGCCATCTGATCTAACTTCTGGAGGCAGTCAAAATGAGTATTTGAATTCTTCCCTACCTTATTCCTGTGCTGAGATACAGGCTGCTCCAACCTGCTGTAAAATGCTTGATTTCGAGAGTGATCAAAACTAATGAAAACATTGTTGGCGAAAAACCTAAAGGGAAAGGCCTAGCACCAAATTCCATTGGCCATCTGATCTAACTTCTGAAGGCAGTCAAAATGATCCTAAGAATTCTTCCCTACCTTATTCCTGTGCTGAGATACAGGCTGCTCCAACCTGCTGTAAAATGCTTGATTTCGAGAGTGAGCGAAACTAATGAAAACATTGTTGGGGTAAAACCTAAAGGGAAAGGCCTAGCACCAAATTGCATTGGCCATCTGATCTAACTTCTGGAGGCAGTCAAAATGATCCTTAGAATTCTTCCCTACCTTATTCCTGTGCTGAGATACAGGCTGCTCCAACCTGCTGTAAAATGCTTGATTTCGAGAGTGAGCGAAACTAATGAAAACATTGTTGGGGTAAAACCTAAAGGGAAAGACCTAGCACCAAATTGCATTGGCCATCTGATCTAACTTCTGGAGGCAGTCAAAATGATCCTTAGAATTCTTCCCTACCTTATTCCTGTGCTGATATAAAGGCTGCTCCAACCTGCTGTAAAATGCTTGATTTCGAGAGTGAGCGAAACTAATGAAAACATTGTTGGGGTAAAACCTAAAGGGAAAGACCTAGCACCAAATCCAATTTGCCATCTGATCTAACTTCTGGAGGCAGTCAAAATGAGTATTTGAATTCTTCCCTACCTTATTCCTGTGCTGAGATACAGGCTGCTCCAACCTGCTGTAAAATGCTTGATTTCGAGAGTGAGCGAAACTAATGAAAACATTGTTGGGGTAAAACCTAAAGGGAAAGGCCTAGCACCAAATTGAATTGGCCATCTGATCTAACTTCTGGAGGCAGTCAAAATGAGTATTTGAATTCTTCCCTACCTTATTCCTGTGCTGAGATACAGGCTGCTCCAACCTGCTGTAAAATGCTTGATTTCGAGAGTGAGCAGAACTAATGAAAACATTGTTGGGGTAAAACCTAAAGGGAAAGACCTAGCACCAAATCCAATTTGCCATCTGATCTAACTTCTGGAGGCAGTCAAAATGAGTATTTGAATTCTTCCCTACCTTATTCCTGTGCTGAGATACAGGCTGCTCCAACCTGCTGTAAAATGCTTGATTTCGAGAGTGAGCGAAACTAATGAAAACATTGTTGGGGTAAAACCTAAAGGAAAAGACCTAGCACCAAATACAATTTGCCATCTGATCTACCTTCTGGAGGCAGTCAAAATGATACTTAGAATTCTTCCCTACCTTATTCCTGTGCTGAGATACAGGCTGCTCCAACCTGCTGTAAAATGCTTGATTTCGAGAGTGAGCGAAACTAATGAAAACATTGTTGGGGTAAAACCTAAAGGGAAAGACCTAGCACCAAATTGCATTGGCCATCTGATCTAACTTCTGGAGGCAGTCAAAATGAGTATTTGAATTCTTCCCTACCGTATTCCTGTGCTGAGATACAGGCTGCTCCAACCTGCTGTAAAATGCTTGATTTCGAGAGTGAGCGAAACTAATGAAAACATTGTTGGGGTAAAACCTAAAGGGAAAGACCTAGCACCAAATCCAATTTGCCATCTGATCTAACTTCTGGACGCAGTCAAAATGAGTATTTGAATTCTTCCCTACCTTATTTTTGTGCTGAGATACAGGCTGCTCCAACCTGCTGTAAAATGCTTGATTTCGAGAGTGAGCGAAACTAATGAAAACATTGTTGGGGTAAAACCTAAAGGGAAAGACCTAGCACCAAATACAATTTGCCATCTGATCTAACTTCTGGAGGCAGTCAAAATGATCCTTAGAATTCTTCCCTACCTTATTCCTGTGCTGAGATACAGGCTGCTCCAACCTGCTGTAAAATGCTTGATTTCGAGAGTGAGCGAAACTAATGAAAACATTGTTGGGGTAAAACCTAAAGGGAAAGACCTAGCACCAAATCCAATTTGCCATCTGATCTAACTTCTGGAGGCAGTCAAAATGATCCTTAGAATTCTTCCCTACCTTATTCCTGTGCTGAGATACAGGCTGCTCCAACCTGCTGTAAAATGCTTGATTTCGAGAGTGAGCGAAACTAATGAAAACATTGTTGGGGTAAAACCTAAAGGGAAAGACCTAGCACCAAATCCAATTTGCCATCTGATCTAACTTCTGGAGGCAGTCAAAATGAGTATTTGAATTCTTCCCTACCTTATTCCTGTGCTGAGATACAGGCTGCTCCAACCTGCTGTAAAATGCTTGATTTCGAGAGTGAGCGAAACTAATGAAAACATTGTTGGGGTAAAACCTAAAGGGAAAGACCTAGCACCAAATCCAATTTGCCATCTGATCTAACTTCTGGAGGCAGTCAAAATGATCCTTAGAATTCTTCCCTACCTTATTCCTGTGCTGAGATACAGGCTGCTCCAACCTGCTGTAAAATGCTTGATTTCGAGAGTGAGCGAAACTAATGAAAACATTGTTGGGGTAAAACCTAAAGGGAAAGGCCTAGCACCAAATTGCATTGGCCATCTGATCTAACTTCTGGAGGCAGTCAAAATGAGTATTTGAATTCTTCCCTACCTTATTCCTGTGCTAAGATACAGGCTGCTCCAACCTGCTGTAAAGTGCTTGATTTCGAGAGTGAGCGAAACTAATGAAAACATTGTTGGGGTAAAACCTAAAGGGAAAGACCTAGCACCAAATACAATTTGCCATCTGATCTAACTTCTGGAGGCAGTCAAAATGAGTATTTGAATTCTTCCCTACCTTATTCTTGTGCTGAGATACAGGCTGCTCCAACCTGCTGTAAAATGCTTGATTTCGAGAGTGAGCGAAACTAATGAAAACATTGTTGGGGTAAAACCTAAAGGGAAAGACCTGGCACCAAATACAATTTGCCATCTGATCTAACTTCTGGAGGCAGTCAAAATGAGTATTTGAATTCTTCCCTACCTTATTCCTGTGCTGAGATACAGGCTGCTCCAACCTGCTGTAAAATGCTTGATTTCGAGAGTGAGCGAAACTAATGAAAACATTGTTGGGGTAAAACCTAAAGGGAAAGGCCTAGCACCAAATTGCATTGGCCATCTGATCTAACTTCTGGAGGCAGGCAAAATGAGTATTTGAATTCTTCCCTACCTTATTCCTGTGCTGAGATACAGGCTGCTCCAACCTGCTGTAAAATGCTTGATTTCGAGGGTGATCGAAACTCATGAAAACATTGTTGGGGTAAAACCTAAAGGGAAAGGCCTAGCACCAAATTGCATTGGCCATCTGATCTAACTTCTGGAGGCAGTCAAAATGAGTATTTGAATTCTTCCCTACCTTATTCCTGTGCTGAGATACAGGCTGCTCCAACCTGCTGTAAAATGCTTGATTTCGAGAGTGAGCGAAACTAATGAAAACATTGTTGGGGTAAAACCTAAAGGGAAAGACCTAGCACCAAATCCAATTTGCCATCTGATCTAACTTCTGGAGGCAGTCAAAATGAGTATTTGAATTCTTCCCTACCTTATTCCTGTGCTGAGATACAGGCTGCTCCAACCTGCTGTAAAATGCTTGATTTCGAGAGTGAGCGAAACTAATGAAAACATTGTTGGGGTAAAACCTAAAGGGAAAGACCTAGCACCAAATACAATTTGCCATCTGATCTAACTTCTGGAGGCAGTCAAAATGAGTATTTGAATTCTTCCCTACCTTATTCCTGTGCTGAGATACAGGCTGCTCCAACCTGCTGTAAAATGCTTGATTTCGAGAGTGATCAAAACTAATGAAAACATTGTTGGCGAAAAACCTAAAGGGAAAGGCCTAGCACCAAATTCCATTGGCCATCTGATCTAACTTCTGAAGGCAGTCAAAATGATCCTAAGAATTCTTCCCTACCTTATTCCTGTGCTGAGATACAGGCTGCTCCAACCTGCTGTAAAATGCTTGATTTCGAGAGTGAGCGAAACTAATGAAAACATTGTTGGGGTAAAACCTAAAGGGAAAGGCCTAGCACCAAATTGCATTGGCCATCTGATCTAACTTCTGGAGGCAGTCAAAATGAGCCTTAGAATTCTTCCCTACCTTATTCCTGTGCTGAGATACAGGCTGCTCCAACCTGCTGTAAAATGCTTGATTTCGAGAGTGAGCGAAACTAATGAAAACATTGTTGGGGTAAAACCTAAAGGGAAAGACCTAGCACCAAATTGCATTGGCCATCTGATCTAACTTCTGGAGGCAGTCAAAATGATCCTTAGAATTCTTCCCTACCTTATTCCTGTGCTGAGATAAAGGCTGCTCCAACCTGCTGTAAAATGCTTGATTTCGAGAGTGAGCGAAACTAATGAAAACATTGTTGGGGTAAAACCTAAAGGGAAAGACCTAGCACCAAATCCAATTTGCCATCTGATCTAACTTCTGGAGGCAGTCAAAATGAGTATTTGAATTCTTCCCTACCTTATTCCTGTGCTGAGATACAGGCTGCTCCAACCTGCTGTAAAATGCTTGATTTCGAGAGTGAGTGAAACTAATGAAAACATTGTTGGGGTAAAACCTAAAGGGAAAGGCCTAGCACCAAATTGAATTGGCCATCTGATCTAACTTCTGGAGGCAGTCAAAATGAGTATTTGAATTCTTCCCTACCTTATTCCTGTGCTGAGATACAGGCTGCTCCAACCTGCTGTAAAATGCTTGATTTCGAGAGTGAGCAGAACTAATGAAAACATTGTTGGGGTAAAACCTAAAGGGAAAGACCTAGCACCAAATCCAATTTGCCATCTGATCTAACTTCTGGAGGCAGTCAAAATGATCCTTAGAATTCTTCCCTACCTTATTCCTGTGCTGAGATACAGGCTGCTCCAACCTGCTGTAAAATGCTTGATTTCGAGAGTGAGCGAAACTAATGAAAACATTGTTGGGGTAAAACCTAAAGGAAAAGACCTAGCACCAAATACAATTTGCCATCTGATCTACCTTCTGGAGGCAGTCAAAATGATACTTAGAATTCTTCCCTACCTTATTCCTGTGCTGAGATACAGGCTGCTCCAACCTGCTGTAAAATGCTTGATTTCGAGAGTGAGCGAAACTAATGAAAACATTGTTGGGGTAAAACCTAAAGGGAAAGACCTAGCACCAAATTGCATTGGCCATCTGATCTAACTTCTGGAGGCAGTCAAAATGAGTATTTGAATTCTTCCCTACCGTATTCCTGTGCTGAGATACAGGCTGCTCCAACCTGCTGTAAAATGCTTGATTTCGAGAGTGAGCGAAACTAATGAAAACATTGTTGGGGTAAAACCTAAAGGGAAAGACCTAGCACCAAATCCAATTTGCCATCTGATCTAACTTCTGGAGGCAGTCAAAATGAGTATTTGAATTCTTCCCTACCTTATTTTTGTGCTGAGATACAGGCTGCTCCAACCTGCTGTAAAATGCTTGATTTCGAGAGTGAGCGAAACTAATGAAAACATTGTTGGGGTAAAACCTAAAGGGAAAGACCTAGCACCAAATACAATTTGCCATCTGATCTAACTTCTGGAGGCAGTCAAAATGATCCTTAGAATTCTTCCCTACCTTATTCCTGTGCTGAGATACAGGCTGCTCCAACCTGCTGTAAAATGCTTGATTTCGAGAGTGAGCGAAACTAATGAAAACATTGTTGGGGTAAAACCTAAAGGGAAAGACCTAGCACCAAATCCAATTTGCCATCTGATCTAACTTCTGGAGGCAGTCAAAATGATCCTTAGAATTCTTCCCTACCTTATTCCTGTGCTGAGATACAGGCTGCTCCAACCTGCTGTAAAATGCTTGATTTCGAGAGTGAGCGAAACTAATGAAAACATTGTTGGGGTAAAACCTAAAGGGAAAGACCTAGCACCAAATACAATTTGCCATCTGATCTAACTTCTGGAGGCAGTCAAAATGATCCTTAGAATTCTTCCCTACCTTATTCCTGTGCTGAGATACAGGCTGCTCCAACCTGCTGTAAAATGCTTGATTTCGAGAGTGAGCGAAACTAATGAAAACATTGTTGGAGTAAAACCTAAAGGGAAAGACCTAGCACCAAATCCAATTTGCCATCTGATCTAACTTCTGGAGGCAGTCAAAATGAGTATTTGAATTCTTCCCTACCTTATTCCTGTGCTGAGATACAGGCTGCTCCAACCTGCTGTAAAATGCTTGATTTCGAGAGTGAGCGAAACTAATGAAAACATTGTTGGGGTAAAACCTAAAGGGAAAGACCTAGCACCAAATACAATTTGCCATCTGATCTAACTTCTGGAGGCAGTCAAAATGAGTATTTGAATTCTTCCCTACCTTATTCCTGTGCTGAGATACAGGCTGCTCCAACCTGCTGTAAAATGCTTGATTTCGAGAGTGAGCGAAACTAATGAAAACATTGTTGGGGTAAAACCTAAAGGGAAAGGCCTAGCACCAAATTCCATTGGCCATCTGATCTAACTTCTGAAGGCAGTCAAAATGATCCTTAGAATTCTTCCCTACCTTATTCCTGTGCTGAGATACAGGCTGCTCCAACCTGCTGTAAAATGCTTGATTTCGAGAGTGAGCGAAACTAATGAAAACATTGTTGGGGTAAAACCTAAAGGGAAAGGCCTAGCACCAAATTGCATTGGCCATCTGATCTAACTTCTGGAGGCAGTCAAAATGATCCTTAGAATTCTTCCCTACCTTATTCCTGTGCTGAGATACAGGCTGCTCCAACCTGCTGTAAAATGCTTGATTTCGAGAGTGAGCGAAACTAATGAAAACATTGTTGGGGTAAAACCTAAAGGGAAAGGCCTAGCACCAAATTGAATTGGCCATCTGATCTAACTTCTGGAGGCAGTCAAAATGAGTATTTGAATTCTTCCCTACCTTATTCCTGTGCTGAGATACAGGCTGCTCCAACCTGCTGTAAAATGCTTGATTTCGAGAGTGAGCAGAACTAATGAAAACATTGTTGGGGTAAAACCTAAAGGGAAAGACCTAGCACCAAATCCAATTTGCCATCTGATCTAACTTCTGGAGGCAGTCAAAATGATCCTTAGAATTCTTCCCTACCTTATTCCTGTGCTGAGATACAGGCTGCTCCAACCTGCTGTAAAATGCTTGATTTCGAGAGTGAGCGAAACTAATGAAAACATTGTTGGGGTAAAACCTAAAGGAAAAGACCTAGCACCAAATACAATTTGCCATCTGATCTACCTTCTGGAGGCAGTCAAAATGATACTTAGAATTCTTCCCTACCTTATTCCTGTGCTGAGATACAGGCTGCTCCAACCTGCTGTAAAATGCTTGATTTCGAGAGTGAGCGAAACTAATGAAAACATTGTTGGGGTAAAACCTAAAGGGAAAGACCTAGCACCAAATTGCATTGGCCATCTGATCTAACTTCTGGAGGCAGTCAAAATGAGTATTTGAATTCTTCCCTACCGTATTCCTGTGCTGAGATACAGGCTGCTCCAACCTGCTGTAAAATGCTTGATTTCGAGAGTGAGCGAAACTAATGAAAACATTGTTGGGGTAAAACCTAAAGGGAAAGACCTAGCACCAAATCCAATTTGCCATCTGATCTAACTTCTGGAGGCAGTCAAAATGAGTATTTGAATTCTTCCCTACCTTATTTTTGTGCTGAGATACAGGCTGCTCCAACCTGCTGTAAAATGCTTGATTTCGAGAGTGAGCGAAACTAATGAAAACATTGTTGGGGTAAAACCTAAAGGGAAAGACCTAGCACCAAATACAATTTGCCATCTGATCTAACTTCTGGAGGCAGTCAAAATGATCCTTAGAATTCTTCCCTACCTTATTCCTGTGCTGAGATACAGGCTGCTCCAACCTGCTGTAAAATGCTTGATTTCGAGAGTGAGCGAAACTAATGAAAACATTGTTGGGGTAAAACCTAAAGGGAAAGACCTAGCACCAAATCCAATTTGCCATCTGATCTAACTTCTGGAGGCAGTCAAAATGATCCTTAGAATTCTTCCCTACCTTATTCCTGTGCTGAGATACAGGCTGCTCCAACCTGCTGTAAAATGCTTGATTTCGAGAGTGAGCGAAACTAATGAAAACATTGTTGGGGTAAAACCTAAAGGGAAAGACCTAGCACCAAATACAATTTGCCATCTGATCTAACTTCTGGAGGCAGTCAAAATGATCCTTAGAATTCTTCCCTACCTTATTCCTGTGCTGAGATACAGGCTGCTCCAACCTGCTGTAAAATGCTTGATTTCGAGAGTGAGCGAAACTAATGAAAACATTGTTGGAGTAAAACCTAAAGGGAAAGACCTAGCACCAAATCCAATTTGCCATCTGATCTAACTTCTGGAGGCAGTCAAAATGAGTATTTGAATTCTTCCCTACCTTATTCCTGTGCTGAGATACAGGCTGCTCCAACCTGCTGTAAAATGCTTGATTTCGAGAGTGAGCGAAACTAATGAAAACATTGTTGGGGTAAAACCTAAAGGGAAAGACCTAGCACCAAATACAATTTGCCATCTGATCTAACTTCTGGAGGCAGTCAAAATGAGTATTTGAATTCTTCCCTACCTTATTCCTGTGCTGAGATACAGGCTGCTCCAACCTGCTGTAAAATGCTTGATTTCGAGAGTGAGCGAAACTAATGAAAACATTGTTGGGGTAAAACCTAAAGGGAAAGGCCTAGCACCAAATTCCATTGGCCATCTGATCTAACTTCTGAAGGCAGTCAAAATGATCCTTAGAATTCTTCCCTACCTTATTCCTGTGCTGAGATACAGGCTGCTCCAACCTGCTGTAAAATGCTTGATTTCGAGAGTGAGCGAAACTAATGAAAACATTGTTGGGGTAAAACCTAAAGGGAAAGGCCTAGCACCAAATTGCATTGGCCATCTGATCTAACTTCTGGAGGCAGTCAAAATGATCCTTAGAATTCTTCCCTACCTTATTCCTGTGCTGAGATACAGGCTGCTCCAACCTGCTGTAAAATGCTTGATTTCGAGAGTGAGCGAAACTAATGAAAACATTGTTGGGGTAAAACCTAAAGGGAAAGACCTAGCACCAAATTGCATTGGCCATCTGATCTAACTTCTGGAGGCAGTCAAAATGATCCTTAGAATTCTTCCCTACCTTATTCCTGTGCTGAGATAAAGGCTGCTCCAACCTGCTGTAAAATGCTTGATTTCGAGAGTGAGCGAAACTAATGAAAACATTGTTGGGGTAAAACCTAAAGGGAAAGGCCTAGCACCAAATTGCATTGGCCATCTGATCTAACTTCTGGAGGCAGTCAAAATGAGTATTTGAATTCTTCCCTACCTTATTCCTGTGCTGAGATACAGGCTGCTCCAACCTGCTGTAAAATGCTTGATTTCGAGAGTGAGCGAAACTAATGAAAACATTGTTGGGGTAAAACCTAAAGGGAAAGGCCTAGCACCAAATTGCATTGGCCATTTGATCTAACTTCTGGAGGCAGTCAAAATGAGTATTTGAATTCTTCCCTACCTTATTCCTGTGCTGAGATACAGGCTGCTCCAACCTGCTGTAAAATGCTTGATTTCGAGAGTGAGCAAAACTAATGAAAACATTGTTGGGGTAAAACCTAAAGGGAAAGACCTAGCACCAAATCCAATTTGCCATCTGATCTAACTTCTGGAGGCAGTCAAAATGATCCTTAGAATTCTTCCCTACCTTATTCCTGTGCTGAGATACAGGCTGCTCCAACCTGCTGTAAAATGCTTGATTTCGAGAGTGAGCGAAACTAATGAAAACACTGTTGGGGTAAAACCTAAAGGGAAAGACCTAGCACCAAATACAATTTGCCATCTGATCTAACTTCTGGAGGCAGTCAAAATGAGTATTTGAATTCTTCCCTACCTTATTTTTGTGCTGAGATACAGGCTGCTCCAACCTGCTGTAAAATGCTTGATTTCGAGAGTGAGCGAAACTAATGAAAACATTGTTGGGGTAAAACCTAAAGGGAAAGACCTAGCACCAAATACAATTTGCCATCTGATCTAACTTCTGGAGGCAGTCAAAATGATCCTTAGAATTCTTCCCTACCTTATTCCTGTGCTGAGATACAGGCTGCTCCAACCTGCTGTAAAATGCTTGATTTCGAGAGTGAGCGAAACTAATGAAAACATTGTTGGGGTAAAACCTAAAGGGAAAGACCTAGCACCAAATCCAATTTGCCATCTGATCTAACTTCTGGAGGCAGTCAAAATGATCCTTAGAATTCTTCCCTACCTTATTCCTGTGCTGAGATACAGGCTGCTCCAACCTGCTGTAAAATGCTTGATTTCGAGAGTGAGCGAAACTAATGAAAACATTGTTGGGGTAAAACCTAAAGGGAAAGACCTAGCACCAAATACAATTTGCCATCTGATCTAACTTCTGGAGGCAGTCAAAATGATCCTTAGAATTCTTCCCTACCTTATTCCTGTGCTGAGATACAGGCTGCTCCAACCTGCTGTAAAATGCTTGATTTCGAGAGTGATCAAAACTAATGAAAACATTGTTGGCGAAAAACCTAAAGGGAAAGGCCTAGCACCAAATTGCATTGGCCATCTGATCTAACTTCTGGAGGCAGTCAAAATGATCCTTAGAATTCTTCCCTACCTTATTCCTGTGCTGAGATACAGGCTGCTCCAACCTGCTGTAAAATGCTTGATTTCGAGAGTGAGCGAAACTAATGAAAACATTGTTGGGGTAAAACCTAAAGGGAAAGACCTAGCACCAAATACAATTTGCCATCTGATCTAACTTCTGGAGGCAGTCAAAATGAGCCTTAGAATTCTTCCCTACCTTATTCCTGTGCTGAGATACAGGCTGCTCCAACCTGCTGTAAAATGCTTGATTTCGAGAGAGATCAAAACTAATGAAAACATTGTTGGCGAAAAACCTAAAGGGAAAGGCCTAGCACCAAATTGCATTGGCCATCTGATCTAACTTCTGGAGGCAGTCAAAATGATCCTTAGAATTCTTCCCTACCTTATTCCTGTGCTGAGATACAGGCTGCTCCAACCTGCTGTAAAATGCTTGATTTCGAGAGTGAGCGAAACTAATGAAAACATTGTTGGGGTAAAACCTAAAGGGAAAGACCTAGCACCAAATACAATTTGCCATCTGATCTAACTTCTGGAGGCAGTCAAAATGATCCTTAGAATTCTTCCCTACCTTATTCCTGTGCTGAGATACAGGCTGCTCCAACCTGCTGTAAAATGCTTGATTTCGAGAGTGAGCGAAACTAATGAAAACATTGTTGGGGTAAAACCTAAAGGGAAAGACCTAGCACCAAATACAATTTGCCATCTGATCTAACTTCTGGAGGCAGTCAAAATGATCCTTAGAATTCTTCCCTACCTTATTCCTGTGCTGAGATACAGGCTGCTCCAACCTGCTGTAAAATGATTGATTTCGAGAGTGAGCGAAACTAATGAAAACATTGTTGGGGTAAAACCTAAAGGGAAAGACCTAGCACCAAATACAATTTGCCATCTGATCTAACTTCTGGAGGCAGTCAAAATGATCCTTAGAATTCTTCCATACCTTATTCCTGTGCTGAGATACAGGCTGCTCCAACCTGCTGTAAAATGCTTGATTTCGAGAGTGAGCGAAACTAATGAAAACATTGTTGGGGTAAAACCTAAAGGGAAAGACCCAGCACCAAATACAATTTGCCATCTGATCTAACTTCTGGAGGCAGTCAAAATGAGTATTTGAATTCTTCCCTACCTTATTCCTGTGCTGAGATACAGGCTGCTCCAACCTGCTGTAAAATGCTTGATTTCGAGAGTGAGCGAAACTAATGAAAACATTGTTGGGGTAAAACCTAAAGGGAAAGGCCTAGCACCAAATTGCATTGGCCATCTGACCTAACTTCTGGAGGCAGTCAAAATGATCCTTAGAATTCTTCCCTACCTTATTCCTGTGCTGAGATACAGGCTGCTCCAACCTGCTGTAAAATGCTTGATTTCGAGAGTGAGCGAAACTAATGAAAACATTGTTGGGGTAAAACCTAAAGGGAAAGACCTAGCACCAAATACAATTTGCCATCTGATCTAACTTCTGGAGGCAGTCAAAATGATCCTTAGAATTCTTCCCTACCTTATTCCTGTGCTGAGATACAGGCTGCTCCAACCTGCTGTAAAATGCTTGATTTCGAGAGTGAGCGAAACTAATGAAAACATTGTTGGGGTAAAACCTAAAGGGAAAGACCTAGCACCAAATCCAATTTGCCATCTGATCTAACTTCTGGAGGCAGTCAAAATGATCCTTAGAATTCTTCCCTACCTTATTCCTGTGCTGAGATACAGGCTGCTCCAACCTGCTGTAAAATGCTTGATTTCGAGAGTGAGCGAAACTAATGAAAACATTGTTGGAGTAAAACCTAAAGGGAAAGGCCTAGCACCAAATTGCATTGGCCATCTGATCTAACTTCTGGAGGCAGTCAAAATGATCCTTAGAATTCTTCCCTACCTTATTCCTGTGCTGAGATACAGGCTGCTCCAACCTGCTGTAAAATGCTTGATTTCGAGAGTGAGCGAAACTAATGAAAACATTGTTGGGGTAAAACCTAAAGGGAAAGACCTAGCACCAAATACAATTTGCCATCTGATCTAACTTCTGGAGGCAGTCAAAATGAGTATTTGAATTCTTCCCTACCTTATTCCTGTGCTGAGATACAGGCTGCTCCAACCTGCTGTAAAATGCTTGATTTCGAGAGTGATCGAAACTAATGAAAACATTGTTGGGGTAAAACCTAAAGGGAAAGGCGTAGCACCAAATTGCATTGGCCATCTGATCTAACTTCTGGAGGCAGTCAAAATGAGTATTTGAATTCTTCCCTACCTTATTCCTGTGCTGAGATACAGGCTGCTCCAACCTGCTGTAAAATGCTTGATTTCGAGAGTGAGCGAAACTAATGAAAACATTGTTGGGGTAAAACCTAAAGGGAAAGACCTAGCACCAAATACAATTTGCCATCTGATCTAACTTCTGGAGGCAGTCAAAATGAGTATTTGAATTCTTCCCTACCTTATTCCTGTGCTGAGATACAGGCTGCTCCAACCTGCTGTAAAATGCTTGATTTCGAGAGTGAGCGAAACTAATGAAAACATTGTTGGGGTAAAACCTAAAGGGAAAGGCCTAGCACCGAATTGTATTGGCCATCTGATCTAACTTCTGGAGGCAGTCAAAATGAGTATTTGAATTCTCCCTACCTTATTCCTGTGCTGAGATACAGGCTGCTCCAACCTGCTGTAAAATGCTTGATTTCGAGAGTGAGCGAAACTAATGAAAACATTGTTGGGGTAAAACCTAAAGGGAAAGACCTAGCACCAAATACAATTTGCCATCTGATCTAACTTCTGGAGGCAGTCAAAATGATCCTTAGAATTCTTCCCTACCTTATTCCTGTGCTGAGATACAGGCTGCTCCAACCTGCTGTAAAATGCTTGATTTCGAGAGTGAGCGAAACTAATGAAAACATTGTTGGGGTAAAACCTAAAGGGAAAGACCTAGCACCAAATACAATTTGCCATCTGATCTAACTTCTGGAGGCAGTCAAAATGAGTATTTGAATTCTTCCCTACCTTATTCCTGTGCTGAGATACAGGCTGCTCCAACCTGCTGTAAAATGCTTGATTTCGAGAGTGAGCGAAACTAATGAAAACATTGTTGGGGTAAAACCTAAAGGGATAGGCGTAGCACGAAATTGCATTGGCCATCTGATCTAACTTCTGGAGGCAGTCAAAATGAGTATTTGAATTCTTCCCTACCTTATTCCTGTGCTGAGATACAGGCTGCTCCAACCTGCTGTAAAATGCTTGATTTCGAGAGTGAGCGAAACTAATGAAAACATTGTTGGGGTAAAACCTAAAGGGAAAGACCTAGCACCAAATACAATTTGCCATCTGATCTAACTTCTGGAGGCAGTCAAAATGAGTATTTGAATTCTTCCCTACCTTATTCCTGTGCTGAGATACAGGCTTCTCCAACCTGCTGTAAAATGCTTGATTTCGAGAGTGAGCGAAACTAATGAAAACATTGTTGGGGTAAAACCTAAAGGGAAAGGCCTAGCACCGAATTGTATTGGCCATCTGATCTAACTTCTGGAGGCAGTCAAAATGAGTATTTGAATTCTCCCTACCTTATTCCTGTGCTGAGATACAGGCTGCTCCAACCTGCTGTAAAATGCTTGATTTCGAGAGTGAGCGAAACTAATGAAAACATTGTTGGGGTAAAACCTAA
Organism: Melanerpes formicivorus; assembly: GCF_026170545.1. Taxonomy (NCBI): domain Eukaryota; kingdom Metazoa; phylum Chordata; class Aves; order Piciformes; family Picidae; genus Melanerpes; species Melanerpes formicivorus. The sequence continues at coordinate 83,218 of NW_027142678.1, read as the reverse complement.
AGGGAAAGACCTAGCACCAAATACAATTTGCCATCTGATCTAACTTCTGGAGGCAGTCAAAATGAGTATTTGAATTCTTCCCTACCTTATTCCTGTGCTGAGATACAGGCTGCTCCAACCTGCTGTAAAATGCTTGATTTCGAGAGTGAGCGAAACTAATGAAAACATTGTTGGGGTAAAACCTAAAGGGAAAGACCTAGCACCAAATCCAATTTGCCATCTGATCTAACTTCTGGAGGCAGTCAAAATGATCCTTAGAATTCTTCCCTACCTTATTCCTGTGCTGAGATACAGGCTGCTCCAACCTGCTGTAAAATGCTTGATTTCGAGAGTGAGCGAAACTAATGAAAACATTGTTGGGGTAAAACCTAAAGGGAAAGGCGTAGCACCAAATTGCATTGGCCATCTGATCTAACTTCTGGAGGCAGTCAAAATGAGTATTTGAATTCTTCCCTACCTTATTCCTGTGCTGAGATACAGGCTGCTCCAACCTGCTGTAAAATGCTTGATTTCGAGAGTGAGCGAAACTAATGAAAACATTGTTGGGGTAAAACCTAAAGGGAAAGACCTAGCACCAAATACAATTTGCCATCTGATCTAACTTCTGGAGGCAGTCAAAATGAGTATTTGAATTCTCCCTACCTTATTCCTGTGCTGAGATACAGGCTGCTCCAACCTGCTGTAAAATGCTTGATTTCGAGAGTGAGCAAAACTAATGAAAACATTGTTGGGGTAAAACCTAAAGAGAATGACCTAGCACCAAATACAATTTGCCATCTGATCTAACTTCTGGAGGCAGTCAAAATGAGTATTTGAATTCTTCCCTACCTTATTCCTGTGCTGAGATACAGGCTGCTCCAACCTGCTGTAAAATGCTTGATTTCGAGAGTGAGCGAAACTAATGAAAACATTGTTGGGGTAAAACCTAAAGGGAAAGACCTAGCACCAAATACAATTTGCCATCTGATCTAACTTCTGGAGGCAGTCAAAATGAGTATTTGAATTCTTCCCTACCTTATTCCTGTGCTGAGATACAGGCTGCTCCAACCTGCTGTAAAATGCTTGATTTCGAGAATGAGCGAAACTAATGAAAACATTGTTGGGGTAAAACCTAAAGGGAAAGACCTAGCACCAAATACAATTTGCCATCTGATCTAACTTCTGGAGGCAGTCAAAATGATCCTTAGAATTCTTCCCTACCTTATTCCTGTGCTGAGATACAGGCTGCTCCAACCTGCTGTAAAATGCTTGATTTCGAGAGTGAGCGAAACTAATGAAAACATTGTTGGGGTAAAACCTAAAGGGAAAGGCCTAGCACCAAATTGCATTGGCCATCTGATCTAACTTCTGGAGGCAGTCAAAATGATCCTTAGAATTCTTCCCTACCTTATTCCTGTGCTGAGATACAGGCTGCTCTAACCTGCTGTAAAATGCTTGATTTCGAGAGTGAGCGAAACTAATGAAAACATTGTTGGGGTAAAACCTAAAGGGAAAGGCCTAGCACCAAATTGCATTGGCCATCTGATCTAACTTCTGGAGGCAGTCAAAATGAGTATTTGAATTCTTCCCTACCTTATTCCTGTGCTGAGATACAGGCTGCTCCAACCTGCTGTAAAATGCTTGATTTCGAGAGTGAGCGAAACTAATGAAAACATTGTTGGGGTAAAACCTAAAGGGAAAGACCTAGCACCAAATCCAATTTGCCATCTGATCTAACTTCTGGAGGCAGTCAAAATGATCCTTAGAATTCTTCCCTACCTTATTCCTGTGCTGAGATACAGGCTGCTCCAAACTGCTGTAAAATGCTTGATTTCGAGAGTGAGCGAAACTAATGAAAACATTGTTGGGGTAAAACCTAAAGGGAAAGACCTAGCACCAAATACAATTTGCCATCTGATCTAACTTCTGGAGGAAGTCAAAATGAGTATTTGAATTCTTCCCTACCTTATTCTTGTGCTGAGATAGAGGCTGCTCCAACCTGCTGTAAAATGCTTGATTTCGAGAGTGAGCGAAACTAATGAAAACATTGTTGGGGTAAAACCTAAGGGGAAGACCTAGCACCAAATCCAATTTGCCATCTGATCTAACTTCTGGAGGCAGTCAAAATGATCCTTAGAATTCTTCCCTACCTTATTCCTGTGCTGAGATACAGGCTGCTCCAACCTGCTGTAAAATGCTTGATTTCGAGAGTGAGCGAAACTAATGAAAACATTGTTGGGGTAAAACCTAAAGGGAAAGACCTAGCACCAAATTACATTGGCCATCTGATCTAACTTCTGGAGGCAGTCAAAATGAGTATTTGAATTCTTCCCTACCTTATTCCTGTGCTGAGATACAGGCTGCTCCAACCTGCTGTAAAATGCTTGATTTCGAGAGTGAGCGAAACTAATGAAAACATTGTTGGGGTAAAACCTAAAGGGAAAGGCCTGGCACCAAATCAAATTTGCCATCTGATCTAACTTCTGGAGGCAGTCAAAATGATCCTTAGAATTCTTCCCTACCTTATTCCTGTGCTGAGATACAGGCTGCTCCAACCTGCTGTAAAATGCTTGATTTCGAGAGTGAGCGAAACTAATGAAAACATTGTTGGGGTAAAACCTAAAGGGAAAGACCTAGCACCAAATCCAATTTGCCATCTGATCTAACTTCTGGAGGCAGTCAAAATGAGTATTTGAATTCTTTCCCACCTTATTCCTGTGCTGAGATACAGGCTGCTCCAACCTGCTGTAAAATGCTTGATTTCGAGAGTGAGCGAAACTAATGAAAACATTGTTGGGGTAAAACCTAAAGGGAAAGACGTAGCACCAAATACAATTTGCCATCTGATCTAACTTCTGGAGGCAGTCAAAATGAGTATTTGAATTCTTCCCTACCTTATTCCTGTGCTGAGATACACGCTGCTCCAACCTGCTGTAAAATGCTTGATTTCGAGAGTGATCAAAACTAATGAAAACATTGTTGGCGAAAAATCTAAAGGGAAAGGCCTAGCACCAAATTGCATTGGCCATCTGATCTAACTTCTGGAGGCAGTCAAAATGAGCCTTAGAATTCTTCCCTACCTTATTCCTGTGCTGAGATACAGGCTGCTCCAACCTGCTGTAAAATGCTTGATTTCGAAAGTGATCAAAACTAATGAAAACATTGTTGGCGAAAAACCTAAAGGGAAAGGCCTAGCACCAAATTGCATTGGCCATCTGATCTAACTTCTGGAGGCAGTCAAAATGATCCTTAGAATTCTTCCCTACCTTATTCCTGTGCTGAGATACAGGCTGCTCCAACCTGCTGTAAAATGCTTGATTTCGAGAGTGAGCGAAACTAATGAAAACATTGTTGGGGTAAAACTTAAAGGGAAAGACCTAGCACCAAATCCAATTTGCCATCTGATCTAACTTCTGGAGGCAGTCAAAATGATCCTTAGAATTCTTCCCTACCTTATTCCTGTGCTGAGATACAGGCTGCTCCAACCTGCTGTAAAATGCTTGATTTCGAGAGTGAGCGAAACTAATGAAAACATTGTTGGGGTAAAACCTAAAGGGAAAGACCTAGCACCAAATCCAATTTGCCATCTGATCTAACTTCTGGAGGCAGTCAAAATGATCCTCAGAATTCTTCCCTACCTTATTGCTGTGCTGAGATACAGGCTGCTCCAACCTGCTGTAAAATGCTTGATTTCGAGAGTGATCAAAACTAATGAAAACATTGTTGGCGAAAAACCTAAAGGGAAAGGCCTAGCACCAAATTGCATTGACCATCTGATCTAACTTCTGGAGGCAGTCAAAATGATCCTTAGAATTCTTCCCTACCTTATTCCTGTGCTGAGATACAGGCTGCTCCAACCTGCTGTAAAATGCTTGATTTCGAGAGTGAGCGAAACTAATGAAAACATCGTTGGGGTAAAACCTAAAGGGAAAGACCTAGCACCAAATACAATTTGCCATCTGATCTAACTTCTGGAGGCAGTCAAAATGATCCTTAGAATTCTTCCCTACCTTATTCCTGTGCTGAGATACAGGCTGCTCCAACCTGCTGTAAAATGCTTGATTTCGAGAGTGAGCGAAACTAATGAAAACATTGTTGGGGTAAAACCTAAAGGGAAAGGCCTAGCACCAAATTGCATTGGCCATCTGATCTAACTTCTGGAGGCAGTCAAAATGAGTATTTGAATTCTTCCCTACCTTATTCCTGTGCTGAGATACAGGCTGCTCCAACCTGCTGTAAAATGCTTGATTTCGAGAGTGAGCGAAACTAATGAAAACATTGTTGGGGTAAAACCTAAAGGGAAAGACCTAGCACCAAATACAATTTGCCATCTGATCTAACTTCTGGAGGCAGTCAAAATGATCCTTAGAATTCTTCCCTACCTTATTCCTGTGCTGAGATACAGGCTGCTCCAACCTGCTGTAAAATGCTTGATTTCGAGAGTGAGCGAAACTAATGAAAACATTGTTGGGGTAAAACCTAAAGGGAAAGACCTAGCACCAAATACAATTTGCCATCTGATCTAACTTCTGGAGGAAGTCAAAATGAGTATTTGAATTCTTCCCTACCTTATTCCTGTGCTGAGATAGAGGCTGCTCCAACCTGCTGTAAAATGCTTGATTTCGAGAGTGAGCGAAACTAATGAAAACATCGTTGGGGTAAAACCTAAAGGGAAAGACCTAGCACCAAATACAATTTGCCATCTGATCTAACTTCTGGAGGCAGTCAAAATGATCCTTAGAATTCTTCCCTACCTTATTCCTGTGCTGAGATACAGGCTGCTCCAACCTGCTGTAAAATGCTTGATTTCGAGAGTGAGCGAAACTAATGAAAACATTGTTGGGGTAAAACCTAAAGGGAAAGGCCTAGCACCAAATTGCATTGGCCATCTGATCTAACTTCTGGAGGCAGTCAAAATGAGTATTTGAATTCTTCCCTACCTTATTCCTGTGCTGAGATACAGGCTGCTCCAACCTGCTGTAAAATGCTTGATTTCGAGAGTGAGCGAAACTAATGAAAACATTGTTGGGGTAAAACCTAAAGGGAAAGGCCTAGCACCAAATTGCATTGGCCATCTGATCTAACTTCTGGAGGCAGTCAAAATGAGTATTTGAATTCTTCCCTACCTTATTCCTGTGCTGAGATACAGGCTGCTCCAACCTGCTGTAAAATGCTTGATTTCGAGAGTGAGCGAAACTAATGAAAACATTGTTGGGGTAAAACCTAAAGGGAAAGACCTAGCACCAAATCCAATTTGCCATCTGATCTAACTTCTGGAGGCAGTCAAAATGAGTATTTGAATTCTTCCCTACCTTATTCCTGTGCTGAGATACAGGCTGCTCCAACCTGCTGTAAAATGCTTGATTTCGAGAGTGAGCGAAACTAATGAAAACATTGTTGGGGTAAAACCTAAGGGGAAGACCTAGCCCCAAATACAATTTGCCATCTGATCTAACTTCTGGAGGCAGTCAAAATGATCCTTAGAATTCTTCCCTACCTTATTCCTGTGCTGAGATACAGGCTGCTCCAACCTGCTGTAAAATGCTTGATTTCGAGAGTGAGCGAAACTAATGAAAACATTGTTGGGGTAAAACCTAAAGGGAAAGACCTAGCACCAAATTATATTGGCCATCTGATCTAACTTCTGGAGGCAGTCAAAATGAGTATTTGAATTCTTCCCTACCTTATTCCTGTGCTGAGATACAGGCTGCTCCAACCTGCTGTAAAATGCTTGATTTCGAGAGTGAGCGAAACTAATGAAAACATTGTTGGGGTAAAACCTAAAGGGAAAGGCCTGGCACCAAATACAATTTGCCATCTGATCTAACTTCTGGAGGCAGTCAAAATGATCCTTAGAATTCTTCCCTACCTTATTCCTGTGCTGAGATACAGGCTGCTCCAACCTGCTGTAAAATGCTTGATTTCGAGAGTGAGCGAAACTAATGAAAACATTGTTGGGGTAAAACCTAAAGGGAAAGACCTAGCACCAAATACAATTTGCCATCTGCTCTAACTTCTGGAGGCAGTCAAAATGAGTATTTGAATTCTTCCCTACCTTATTCCTGTGCTGAGATACAGGCTGCTCCAACCTGCTGTAAAATGCTTGATTTCGAGAGTGAGCGAAACTATTGAAAACATTGTTGGGGTAAAACCTAAAGGGAAAGGCCTAGCACCAAATCCAATTTGCCATCTGATCTAACTTCTGGAGGCAGTCAAAATGATCCTTAGAATTCTTCCCTACCTTATTCCTGTGCTGAGATACAGGCTGCTCCAACCTGCTGTAAAATGCTTGATTTCGAGAGTGAGCGAAACTAATGAAAACATTGTTGGGGTAAAACCTAAAGGGAAAGGCGTAGCACCAAATTGCATTGGCCATATGAACTAACCTCTGGAGGCAGTCAAAATGATCCTTAGAATTCTTCCCTACCTTATTCCCGTGCTGAGATACAGGCTGCTCCAACCTGCTGTAAAATGCTTGATTTCGAGAGTGAGCGAAACTAATGAAAACATTGTTGGGGTAAAACCTAAAGGGAAAGGCCTAGCACCGAATTGTATTGGCCATCTGATCTAACTTCTGGAGGCAGTCAAAATGAGTATTTGAATTCTCCCTACCTTATTCCTGTGCTGAGATACAGGCTGCTCCAACCTGCTGTAAAATGCTTGATTTCGAGAGTGAGCGAAACTAATGAAAACATTGTTGGGGTAAAACCTAAAGGGAAAGACCTAGCACCAAATACAATTTGCCATCTGATCTAACTTCTGGAGGCAGTCAAAATGATCCTTAGAATTCTTCCCTACCTTATTCCTGTGCTGAGATACAGGCTGCTCCAACCTGCTGTAAAATGCTTGATTTCGAGAGTGAGCGAAACTAATGAAAACATTGTTGGGGTAAAACCTAAAGGGAAAGACCTAGCACCAAATACAATTTGCCATCTGATCTAACTTCTGGAGGCAGTCAAAATGATCCTTAGAATTCTTCCCTACCTTATTCCTGTGCTGAGATACAGGCTGCTCCAACCTGCTGTAAAATGCTTGATTTCGAGAGTGAGCGAAACTAATGAAAACATTGTTGGGGTAAAACCTAAAGGGAAAGGCCTAGCACCGAATTGTATTGGCCATCTGATCTAACTTCTGGAGGCAGTCAAAATGAGTATTTGAATTCTCCCTACCTTATTCCTGTGCTGAGATACAGGCTGCTCCAACCTGCTGTAAAATGCTTGATTTCGAGAGTGAGCGAAACTAATGAAAACATTGTTGGGGTAAAACCTAAAGGGAAAGACCTAGCACCAAATACAATTTGCCATCTGATCTAACTTCTGGAGGCAGTCAAAATGAGTATTTGAATTCTTCCCTACCTTATTCCTGTGCTGAGATACAGGCTGCTCCAACCTGCTGTAAAATGCTTGATTTCGAGAGTGAGCGAAACTAATGAAAACATTGTTGGGGTAAAACCTAAAGGGAAAGACCTAGCACCAAATCCAATTTGCCATCTGATCTAACTTCTGGAGGCAGTCAAAATGATCCTTAGAATTCTTCCCTACCTTATTCCTGTGCTGAGATACAGGCTGCTCCAACCTGCTGTAAAATGCTTGATTTCGAGAGTGAGCGAAACTAATGAAAACATTGTTGGGGTAAAACCTAAAGGGAAAGACCTAGCACCAAATTCCATTGGCCATCTGATCTAACTTCTGGAGGCAGTCAAAATGAGTATTTGAATTCTTCCCTACCTTATTCCTGTGCTGAGATACAGGCTGCTCCAACCTGCTGTAAAATGCTTGATTTCGAGAGTGAGCGAAACTAATGAAAACATTGTTGGGGTAAAACCTAAAGGGAAAGGCCTAGCACCAAATACAATTTGCCATCTGATCTAACTTCTGGAGGCAGTCAAAATGAGTATTTGAATTCTTCCCTACCTTATTCCTGTGCTGAGATACAGGCTGCTCCATCCTGCTGTAAAATGCTTGATTTCGAGAGTGAGCGAAACTAATGAAAACATTGTTGGGGTAAAACCTAAAGGGAAAGACCTAGCACCAAATCCAATTTGCCATCTGATCTAACTTCTGGAGGCAGTCAAAATGAGTATTTGAATTCTTCCCTACCTTATTCCTGTGCTGAGATACAGGCTGCTCCAACCTGCTGTAAAATGCTTGATTTCGAGAGTGAGCGAAACTAATGAAAACATTGTTGGGGTAAAACCTAAAGGGAAAGACCTAGCACCAAATCCAATTTGCCATCTGATCTAACTTCTGGAGGCAGTCAAAATGATCCTTGGAATTCTTCCCTACCTTATTCCTGTGCTGAGATACAGGCTGCTCCAACCTGCTGTAAAATGCTTGATTTCGAGAGTGAGCGAAACTAATGAAAACATTGTTGGGGTAAAACCTAAAGGGAAAGACCTAGCACCAAATACAATTTGCCATCTGATCTAACTTCTGGAGGCAGTCAAAATGATCCTTAGAATTCTTCCCTACCTTATTCCTGTGCTGAGATACAGGCTGCTCCAACCTGCTGTAAAATGCTTGATTTCGAGAGTGAGCGAAACTAATGAAAACATTGTTGGGGTAAAACCTAAAGGGAAAGACCTAGCACCAAATTCCATTGGCCATCTGATCTAACTTCTGGAGGCAGTCAAAATGAGTATTTGAATTCTTCCCTACCTTATTCCTGTGCTGAGATACAGGCTGCTCCAACCTGCTGTAAAATGCTTGATTTCGAGAGTGAGCGAAACTAATGAAAACATTGTTGGGGTAAAACCTAAAGGGAAAGACCTAGCACCAAATTACATTGGCCATCTGATCTAACTTCTGGAGGCAGTCAAAATGAGTATTTGAATTCTTCCCTACCTTATTCCTGTGCTGAGATACAGGCTGCTCCAACCTGCTGTAAAATGCTTGATTTCGAGAGTGAGCGAAACTATTGAAAACATTGTTGGCGAAAAACCTAAAGGGAAAGGCCTAGCACCAAATTGCATTGGCCATCTGATCTAACTTCTGGAGGCAGTCAAAATGATCCTTAGAATTCTTCCCTACCTTATTCCTGTGCTGAGATACAGGCTGCTCCAACCTGCTGTAAAATGCTTGATTTCGAAAGTGATCAAAACTAATGAAAACATTGTTGGCGAAAAACCTAAAGGGAAAGGCCTAGCACCAAATTGCATTGGCCATCTGATCTAACTTCTGGAGGCAGTCAAAATGATCCTTAGAATTCTTCCCTACCTTATTCCTGTGCTGAGATACAGGCTGCTCCAACCTGCTGTAAAATGCTTGATTTCGAGAGTGAGCGAAACTAATGAAAACATTGTTGGGGTAAAACCTAAAGGGAAAGGCCTAGCACCGAATTGTATTGGCCATCTGATCTAACTTCTGGAGGCAGTCAAAATGAGTATTTGAATTCTCCCTACCTTATTCCTGTGCTGAGATACAGGCTGCTCCAACCTGCTGTAAAATGCTTGATTTCGAGAGTGAGCGAAACTAATGAAAACATTGTTGGGGTAACACCTAAAGGGAAAGACCTAGCACCAAATACAATTTGCCATCTGATCTAACTTCTGGAGGCAGTCAAAATGAGTATTTGAATTCTTCCCTACCTTATTCCTGTGCTGAGATACAGGCTGCTCCAACCTGCTGTAAAATGCTTGATTTCGAGAGTGAGCGAAACTAATGAAAACATTGTTGGGGTAAAACCTAAAGGGAAAGGCCTAGCACCAAATACAATTTGCCATCTGATCTAACTTCTGGAGGCAGTCAAAATGATCCTTAGAATTCTTCCCTACCTTATTCCTGTGCTGAGATACAGGCTGCTCCAACCTGCTGTAAAATGCTTGATTTCGAGAGTGAGCGAAACTAATGAAAACATTGTTGGGGTAAAACCTAAAGGGAAAGACCTAGCACCAAATCCAATTTGCCATCTGATCTAACTTCTGGAGGCAGTCAAAATGATCCTTAGAATTCTTCCCTACCTTATTCCTGTGCTGAGATACAGGCTGCTCCAACCTGCTGTAAAATGCTTGATTTCGAGAGTGAGCGAAACTAATGAAAACATTGTTGGGGTAAAACCTAAAGGGAAAGACCTAGCACCAAATTCCATTGGCCATCTGATCTAACTTCTGGAGGCAGTCAAAATGAGTATTTGAATTCTTCCCTACCTTATTCCTGTGCTGAGATACAGGCTGCTCCAACCTGCTGTAAAATGCTTGATTTCGAGAGTGAGCGAAACTAATGAAAACATTGTTGGGGTAAAACCTAAAGGGAAAGGCCTAGCACCAAATTGCATTGGCCATCTGATCTAACTTCTGGAGGCAGTCAAAATGAGTATTTGAATTCTTCCCTACCTTATTCCTGTGCTGAGATACAGGCTGCTCCAACCTGCTGTAAAATGCTTGATTTCGAGAGTGAGCGAAACTAATGAAAACATTGTTGGCGAAAAACCTAAAGGGAAAGACCTAGCACCAAATACAATTTGCCATCTGATCTAACTTCTGGAGGCAGTCAAAATGAGTATTTGAATTCTTCCCTACCTTATTCCTGTGCTGAGATACAGGCTGCTCCAACCTGCTGTAAAATGCTTGATTTCGAGAGTGAGCGAAACTAATGAAAACATTGTTGGGGTAAAACCTAAAGGGAAAGACCTAGCACCAAATACAATTTGCCATCTGATCTAACTTCTGGAGGAAGTCAAAATGAGTATTTGAATTCTTCCCTACCTTATTCCTGTGCTGAGATAGAGGCTGCTCCAACCTGCTGTAAAATGCTTGATTTCGAGAGTGAGCGAAACTAATGAAAACATTGTTGGGGTAAAACCTAAGGGGAAGACCTAGCCCCAAATCCAATTTGCCATCTGATCTAACTTCTGGAAGCAGTCAAAATGATCCTTAGAATTCTTCCCTACCTTATTCCTGTGCTGAGATACAGGCTGCTCCAACCTGCTGTAAAATGCTTGATTTCGAGAGTGAGCGAAACTAATGAAAACATTGTTGGGGTAAAACTTAAAGGGAAAGACCTAGCACCAAATACAATTTGCCATCTGATCTAACTTCTGGAGGCAGTCAAAATGATCCTTAGAATTCTTCCCTACCTTATTCCTGTGCTGAGATACAGGCTGCTCCAACCTGCTGTAAAATGCTTGATTTCGAGAGTGAGCGAAACTAATGAAAACATTGTTGGGGTAAAACCTTAAAGGAAAGACCTAGCACCAAATTGCATTGGCCATCTGATCTAACTTCTGGAGGCAGTCAAAATGAGTATTTGAATTCTTCCCTACCTTATTCCTGTGCTGAGATACAGGCTGCTCCAACCTGCTGTAAAATGCTTGATTTCGAGAGTGAGCGAAACTAATGAAAACATTGTTGGGGTAAAACCTAAAGGGAAAGGCCTAGCACCAAATTGCATTGGCCATCTGATCTAACTTCTGGAGGCAGTCAAAATGAGTATTTGAATTCTTCCCTACCTTATTCCTGTGCTGAGATACAGGCTGCTCCAACCTGCTGTAAAATGCTTGATTTCGAGAGTGATCAAAACTAATGAAAACATTGTTGGCGAAAAACCTAAAGGGAAAGGCCTAGCACCAAATTGCATTGGCCATCTGATCTAACTTCTGGAGGCAGTCAAAATGATCCTTAGAATTCTTCCCAACCTTATTCCTGTGCTGAGATACAGGGTGCTCCAACCTGCTGTAAAATGCTTGATTTCGAGAGTGATCGAAACTAATGAAAACATTGTTGGGGTAAAACCTAAAGGGAAAGGCCTAGCACCAAATTGCATTGGCCATCTGATCTAACTTCTGGAGGCAGTCAAAATGATCCTTAGAATTCTTCCCTACCTTATTCCTGTGCTGAGATACAGGCTGCTCCAACCTGCTGTAAAATGCTTGATTTCGAGAGTGAGCGAAACTAATGAAAACATTGTTGGGGTAAAACCAAAAGGGAAAGGCCTAGCACCAAATACAATTTGCCATCTGATCTAACTTCTGGAGGCAGTCAAAATGAGTATTTGAATTCTTCCCTACCTTATTCCTGTGCTGAGATACAGGCTGCTCCAACCTGCTGTAAAATGCTTGATTTCGAGAGTGAGCGAAACTAATGAAAACATTGTTGGGGTAAAACCTAAAGGGAAAGGCCTAGCACCAAATTGCATTGGCCATCTGATCTAACTTCTGGAGGCAGTCAAAATGAGTACTTGAATTCTTCCCTACCTTATTCCTGTGCTGAGATACAGGGTGCTCCAACCTGCTGTAAAATGCTTGATTTCGAGATTGAGCGAAACTAATGAAAACATTGTTGGGGTAAAACCTAAAGGGAAAGACCTGGCACCAAATACAATTTGCCATCTGATCTAACTTCTGGAGGCAGTCAAAATGATCCTTAGAATTCTTCCCTACCTTATTCCTGTGCTGAGATACAGGCTGCTCCAACCTGCTGTAAAATGCTTGATTTCGAGAGTGAGCGAAACTAATGAAAACATTTTTGGGGTAAAACCTAACGGGAAAGACCTAGCACCAAATACAATTTGCCATCTGATCTAACTTCTGGAGGCAGTAAAATGAGTATTTGAATTCTTCCCTACCTTATTCCTGTGCTGAGATACAGGCTGCTCCAACCTGCTGTAAAATGCTTGATTTCGAGAGTGAGCGAAACTAATGAAAACATTGTTGGGGTAAAACCTAAAGGGAAAGACCTAGCACCAAATCCAATTTGCCATCTGATCTAACTTCTGGAGGCAGTCAAAATGAGTATTTGAATTCTTTCCTACCTTATTCCTGTGCTGAGATACAGGCTGCTCCAACCTGCTGTAAAATGCTTGATTTCGAGAGTGAGCGAAACTAATGAAAACATTGTTGGGGTAAAACCTAAAGGGAAAGACCTAGCACCAAATCCAATTTGCCATCTGATCTAACTTCTGGAGGCAGTCAAAATGAGTATTTGAATTCTTTCCTACCTTATTCCTGTGCTGAGATACAGGCTGCTCCAACCTGCTGTAAAATGCTTGATTTCGAGAGTGAGCGAAACTAATGAAAACATTGTTGGGGTAAAACCTAAAGGGAAAGGCCTAGCACCAAATTGCATTGGCCATCTGATCTAACTTCTGGAGGCAGTCAAAATGAGTATTTGAATTCTTCCCTACCTTATTCCTGTGCTGAGATACAGGCTGCTCCAACCTGCTGTAAAATGCTTGATTTCGAGAGTGAGCGAAACTAATGAAAACATTGTTGGGGTAAAACCTAAAGGGAAAGACCTAGCACGAAATACAATTTGCCATCTGATCTAACTTCTGGAGGCAGTCAAAATGATCCTTAGAATTCTTCCCTACCTTATTCCTGTGCTGAGATACAGGCTGCTCCAACCTGCTGTAAAATGCTTGATTTCGAGAGTGAGCGAAACTAATGAAAACATTGTTGGGGTAAAACCTAAAGGGAAAGGCCTAGCACCAAATTGCATTGGCCATCCGATCTAACTTCTGGAGGCAGTCAAAATGAGTATTTGAATTCTTCCCTACCTTATTCCTGTGCTAAGATACAGGCTGCTCCAACCCGCTGTAAAATGCTTGATTTCGAGAGTGAGCGAAACTAATGAAAACATTGTTGGGGTAAAACCTAAAGGGAAAGACCTAGAACCAAATCCAATTTGCCATCTGATCTAACTTCTGGAGGCAGTCAAAATGATCCTTAGAATTCTTCCCTACCTTATTCCTGTGCTGAGATACAGGCTGCTCCAACCTGCTGTAAAATGCTTGATTTCGAGAGTGAGCGAAACTAATGAAAACATTGTTGGGGTAAAACCTAAAGGGAAAGACCTAGCACCAAATACAATTTGCCATCTGATCTAACTTCTGGAGGCAGTCAAAATGAGTATTTGAATTCTTCCCTACCTTATTCTTGTGCTGAGATACAGGCTGCTCCAACCTGCTGTAAAATGCTTGATTTCGAGAGTGATCGAAACTAATGAAAACATTGTTGGGGTAAAACCTAAAGGGAAACACCTGGCACCAAATACAATTTGCCATCTGATCTAACTTCTGGAGGCAGTCAAAATGAGTATTTGAATTCTTCCCTACCTTATTCCTGTGCTGAGATACAGGCTGCTCCAACCGGCTGTAAAATGCTTGATTTCGAGAGTGAGCGAAACTAATGAAAACATTGTTGGGGTAAAACCTAAAGGGAAAGACCTAGCACCAAATACAATTTGCCATCTGATCTAACTTCTGGAGGCAGTCAAAATGAGTATTTGAATTCTTCCCTACCTTATTCCTGTGCTGAGATACAGGCTGCTCCAACCTGCTGTAAAATGCTTGATTTCGAGAGTGAGCGAAACTAATGAAAACATTGTTGGGGTAAAACCTAAAGGGAAAGGCCTAGCACCAAATTCCATTGGCCATCTGATCTAACTTCTGGAGGCAGTCAAAATGAGTATTTGAATTCTTCCCTACCTTATTCCTGTGCTGAGATACAGGCTGCTCCAACCTGCTGTAAAATGCTTGATTTCGAGAGTGAGCGAAACTAATGAAAACATTGTTGGGGTAAAACCTAAAGGGAAAGACCTGGCACCGAATACAATTTGCCATCTGATCTAACTTCTGGAGGCAGTCAAAATGAGTATTTGAATTCTTCCCTACCTTATTCCTGTGCTGAGATACAGGGTGCTCCAACCGGCTGTAAAATGCTTCATTTCGAGAGTGAGCGAAACTAATGAAAACATTGTTGGGGTAAAACCTAAAGGGAAAGGCCTAGCACCAAATCCAATTTGCCATCTGATCTAACTTCTGGAGGCAGTCAAAATGAGTATTTGAATTCTTCCCTACCTTATTCCTGTGCTGAGATACAGGCTGCTCCAACCCGCTGTAAAATTCTTGATTTCGAGAGTGAGCGAAACTAATGAAAACATTGTTGGGGTAAAACCTAAAGGGAAAGACCTAGCACCAAATACAATTTGCCATCTGATCTAACTTCTGGAGGCAGTCAAAATGAGTATTTGAATTCTTCCCTACCTTATTCCTGTGCTGAGATACAGGCTGCTCCAACCTGCTGTAAAATGCTTGATTTCGAGAGTGATCAAAACTAATGAAAACATTGTTGGCGAAAAACCTAAAGGGAAAGGCCTAGCACCAAATTGCATTGGCCATCTGATCTAACTTCTGGAGGCAGTCAAAATGATCCTTAGAATTCTTCCCTACCTTATTCCTGTGCTGAGATACAGGCTGCTCCAACCTGCTGTAAAATGCTTGATTTCGAGAGTGAGCGAAACTAATGAAAACATTGTTGGGGTAAAACCTAAAGGGAAAGACCTAGAACCAAATACAATTTGCCATCTGATCTAACTTCTGGAGGCAGTCAAAATGATCCTTAGAATTCTTCCCTACCTTATTCCTGTGCTGAGATACAGGCTGCTCCAACCTGTTGTAAAATGCTTGATTTCGAGAGTGATCAAAACTAATGAAAACATTGTTGGAGTAAAACCTAAAGGGAAAGGCCTAGCACCAAATTGCATTTGCCATCTGATCTAACTTCTGGAGGCAGTCAAAATGAGTATTTGAATTCTTCCCTACCTTATTCCTGTGCTGAGATACAGGCTGCTCCAACCTGCTGTAAAATGCTTGATTTCGAGAGTGAGCGAAACTAATGAAAACATTGTTGGGGTAAAACCTAAAGGGAAAGACCTAGCACCAAATCCAATTTGCCATCTGATCTAACTTCTGGAGGCAGTCAAAATGAGTATTTGAATTCTTCCCTACCTTATTCCTGTGCTGAGATACAGGCTGCTCCAACCCGCTGTAAAATTCTTGATTTCGAGAGTGAGCGAAACTAATGAAAACATTGTTGGGGTAAAACCTAAAGGGAAAGACCTAGCACCAAATACAATTTGCCATCTGATCTAACTTCTGGAGGCAGTCAAAATGAGTATTTGAATTCTTCCCTACCTTATTCCTGTGCTGAGATACAGGCTGCTCCAACCTGCTGTAAAATGCTTGATTTCGAGAGTGATCAAAACTAATGAAAACATTGTTGGGGTAAAACCTAAAGGGAAAGGCCTAGCACCAAATTGCATTGGCCATCTGATCTAACTTCTGGAGGCAGTCAAAATGATCCTTAGAATTCTTCCCTACCTTATTCCTGTGCTGAGATACAGGCTGCTCCAACCTGCTGTAAAATGCTTGATTTCGAGAGTGAGCGAAACTAATGAAAACATTGTTGGGGTAAAACCTAAAGGGAAAGACCTAGAACCAAATACAATTTGCCATCTGATCTAACTTCTGGAGGCAGTCAAAATGATCCTTAGAATTCTTCCCTACCTTATTCCTGTGCTGAGATACAGGCTGCTCCAACCTGTTGTAAAATGCTTGATTTCGAGAGTGATCAAAACTAATGAAAACATTGTTGGCGAAAAACCTAAAGGGAAAGGCCTAGCACCAAATTGCATTGGCCATCTGATCTAACTTCTGGAGGCAGTCAAAATGAGCCTTAGAATTCTTCCCTACCTTATTCCTGTGCTGAGATACAGGCTGCTCCAACCTGCTGTAAAATGCTTGATTTCGAGAGTGAGCGAAACTAATGAAAACATTGTTGGGGTAAAACCTAAAGGGAAAGGCCCAGCACCAAATTGCATTGGCCATCTGATCTAACTTCTGGAGGCAGTCAAAATGATCCTTAGAATTCTTCCCTACCTTATTCCTGTGCTGAGATACAGGCTGCTCCAACCTGCTGTAAAATGCTTCATTTCGAGAGTGAGCGAAACTAATGAAAACATTGTTGGGGTAAAACCTAAAGGGAAAGACCTAGCACCAAATACAATTTGCCATCTGATCTAACTTCTGGAGGCAGTCAAAATGAGTATTTGAATTCTTCCCTACCTTATTCCTGTGCTGAGATACAGGCTGCTCCAACCTGCTGTAAAATGCTTGATTTCGAGAGTGATCAAAACTAATGAAAACATTGTTGGCGAAAAACCTAAAGGGAAAGGCCTAGCACCAAATTGCATTGGCCATCTGATCTAACTTCTGGAGGCAGTCAAAATGATCCTTAGAATTATTCCCTACCTTATTCCTGTGCTGAGATACAGGCTGCTCCAACCTGCTGTAAAATGCTTGATTTCGAGAGTGAGCGAAACTAATGAAAACATTGTTGGGGTAAAACCTAAAGGGAAAGGCCTAGCACCAAATTGCATTGGCCATCTGATCTAACTTCTGGAGGCAGTCAAAATGATCCTTAGAATTCTTCCCTACCTTATTCCTGTGCTGAGATACAGGCTGCTCCAACCTGCTGTAAAATGCTTGATTTCGAGAGTGAGCGAAACTAATGAAAACATTGTTGGGGTAAAACCTAAAGGGAAAGGCCTAGCACCAAATTGCATTGGCCATCTGATCTAACTTCTGGAGGCAGTCAAAATGATCCTTAGAATTCTTCCCTACCTTATTCCTGTGCTGAGATACAGGCTGCTCCAAACTGCTGTAAAATGCTTGATTTCGAGAGTGAGCGAAACTAATGAAAACATTGTTGGGGTAAAACCTAAAGGGAAAGACCTAGCACCAAATCCAATTTGCCATCTGATCTAACTTCTGGAGGCAGTCAAAATGATCCTTAGAATTCTTCCCTACCTTATTCCTGTGCTGAGATACAGGCTGCTCCAACCGGCTGTAAAATGCTTGATTTCGAGAGTGAGCGAAACTAATGAAAACATTGTTGGGGTAAAACCTAAAGGGAAAGACCTAGCACCAAATACAATTTGCCATCTGATCTAACTTCTGGAGGCAGTCAAAATGATCCTTAGAATTCTTCCCTACCTTATTCCTGTGCTGAGATACAGGCTGCTCCAACCTGCTGTAAAATGCTTGATTTCGAGAGTGAGCGAAACTAATGAAAACATTGTTGGGGTAAAACCTAAAGGGAAAGACCTAGCACCAAATACAATTTGCCATCTGATCTAACTTCTGGAGGCAGTCAAAATGATCCTTAGAATTCTTCCCTACCTTATTCCTGTGCTGAGATACAGGCTGCTCCAACCTGCTGTAAAATGCTTGATTTCGAGAGTGAGCGAAACTAATGAAAACATTGTTGGGGTAAAACCTAAAGGGAAAGACCTAGCACCAAATCCAATTTGCCATCTGATCTAACTTCTGGAGGCAGTCAAAATGATCCTTAGAATTCTTCCCTACCTTATTCCTGTGCTGAGATACAGGCTGCTCCAACCTGCTGTAAAATGCTTGATTTCGAGAGTGAGCGAAACTAATGAAAACATTGTTGGGGTAAAACCTAAAGGGAAAGACCTAGCACCAAATTGCATTGGCCATCTGATCTAGCTTCTGGAGGCAGTCAAAATGAGTATTTGAATTCTTCCCTACCTTATTCCTGTGCTGAGATACAGGCTGCTCCAACCTGCTGTAAAATGCTTGATTTCGAGAGTGAGCGAAACTAATGAAAACATTGTTGGGGTAAAACCTAAAGGGAAAGACCTAGCACCAAATACAATTTGCCATCTGATCTAACTTCTGGAGGCAGTCAAAATGAGTATTTGAATTCTTCCCTACCTTATTCCTGTGCTGAGATACAGGCTGCTCCAACCGGCTGTAAAATGCTTGATTTCGAGAGTGAGCGAAACTAATGAAAACATTGTTGGGGTAAAACCTAAAGGGAAAGGCCTTGCACCAAATTCCATTGGCCATCTGATCTAACTTCTGGAGGCAGTCAAAATGAGTATTTGAATTCTTCCCTACCTTATTCCTGTGCTGAGATACAGGCTGCTCCAACCTGCTGTAAAATGCTTGATTTCGAGAGTGAGCGAAACTAATGAAAACATTGTTGGGGTAAAACCTAAAGGGAAAGACCTGGCACCGAATACAATTTGCCATCTGATCTAACTTCTGGAGGCAGTCAAAATGAGTATTTGAATTCTTCCCTACCTTATTCCTGTGCTGAGATACAGGGTGCTCCAACCGGCTGTAAAATGCTTCATTTCGAGAGTGAGCGAAACTAATGAAAACATTGTTGGGGTAAAACCTAAAGGGAAAGGCCTAGCACCAAATTGCATTTGCCATCTGATCTAACTTCTGGAGGCAGTCAAAATGAGTATTTGAATTCTTCCCTACCTTATTCCTGTGCTGAGATACAGGCTGCTCCAACCTGCTGTAAAATGCTTGATTTCGAGAGTGAGCGAAACTAATGAAAACATTGTTGGGGTAAAACCTAAAGGGAAAGACCTAGCACCAAATCCAATTTGCCATCTGATCTAACTTCTGGAGGCAGTCAAAATGAGTATTTGAATTCTTCCCTACCTTATTCCTGTGCTGAGATACAGGCTGCTCCAACCCGCTGTAAAATTCTTGATTTCGAGAGTGAGCGAAACTAATGAAAACATTGTTGGGGTAAAACCTAAAGGGAAAGACCTAGCACCAAATACAATTTGCCATCTGATCTAACTTCTGGAGGCAGTCAAAATGAGTATTTGAATTCTTCCCTACCTTATTCCTGTGCTGAGATACAGGCTGCTCCAACCTGCTGTAAAATGCTTGATTTCGAGAGTGATCAAAACTAATGAAAACATTGTTGGCGAAAAACCTAAAGGGAAAGGCCTAGCACCAAATTGCATTGGCCATCTGATCTAACTTCTGGAGGCAGTCAAAATGATCCTTAGAATTCTTCCCTACCTTATTCCTGTGCTGAGATACAGGCTGCTCCAACCTGCTGTAAAATGCTTGATTTCGAGAGTGAGCGAAACTAATGAAAACATTGTTGGGGTAAAACCTAAAGGGAAAGACCTAGAACCAAATACAATTTGCCATCTGATCTAACTTCTGGAGGCAGTCAAAATGATCCTTAGAATTCTTCCCTACCTTATTCCTGTGCTGAGATACAGGCTGCTCCAACCTGTTGTAAAATGCTTGATTTCGAGAGTGATCAAAACTAATGAAAACATTGTTGGCGAAAAACCTAAAGGGAAAGGCCTAGCACCAAATTGCATTGGCCATCTGATCTAACTTCTGGAGGCAGTCAAAATGAGTATTTGAATTCTTCCCTACCTTATTCCTGTGCTGAGATACAGGCTGCTCCAACCTGCTGTAAAATGCTTGATTTCGAGAGTGAGCGAAACTAATGAAAACATTGTTGGGGTAAAACCTAAAGGGAAAGACCTAGCACCAAATCCAATTTGCCATCTGATCTAACTTCTGGAGGCAGTCAAAATGAGTATTTGAATTCTTCCCTACCTTATTCCTGTGCTGAGATACAGGCTGCTCCAACCTGCTGTAAAATGCTTGATTTCGAGAGTGAGCGAAACTAATGAAAACATTGTTGGGGTAAAACCTAAAGGGAAAGACCTAGCACCAAATACAATTTGCCATCTGATCTAACTTCTGGAGGCAGTCAAAATGAGTATTTGAATTCTTCCCTACCTTATTCCTGTGCTGAGATACAGGCTGCTCCAACCTGCTGTAAAATGCTTGATTTCGAGAGTGAGCGAAACTAATGAAAACATTGTTGGGGTAAAACCTAAAGGGAAAGGCCTAGCACCAAATTGCATTGGCCATCTGATCTAACTTCTGGAGGCAGTCAAAATGATCCTTAGAATTCTTCCCTACCTTATTCCTGTGCTGAGATACAGGCTGCTCCAACCTGCTGTAAAATGCTTGATTTCGAGAGTGAGCGAAACTAATGAAAACATTGTTGGGGTAAAACCTAAAGGGAAAGACCTAGAACCAAATACAATTTGCCATCTGATCTAACTTCTGGAGGCAGTCAAAATGATCCTTAGAATTCTTCCCTACCTTATTCCTGTGCTGAGATACAGGCTGCTCCAACCTGTTGTAAAATGCTTGATTTCGAGAGTGATCAAAACTAATGAAAACATTGTTGGCGAAAAACCTAAAGGGAAAGGCCTAGCACCAAATTGCATTGGCCATCTGATCTAACTTCTGGAGGCAGTCAAAATGAGCCTTAGAATTCTTCCCTACCTTATTCCTGTGCTGAGATACAGGCTGCTCCAACCTGCTGTAAAATGCTTGATTTCGAGAGTGAGCGAAACTAATGAAAACATTGTTGGGGTAAAACCTAAAGGGAAAGGCCCAGCACCAAATTGCATTGGCCATCTGATCTAACTTCTGGAGGCAGTCAAAATGATCCTTAGAATTCTTCCCTACCTTATTCCTGTGCTGAGATACAGGCTGCTCCAACCTGCTGTAAAATGCTTGATTTCGAGAGTGAGCGAAACTAATGAAAACATTGTTGGGGTAAAACCTAAAGGGAAAGACCTAGCACCAAATACAATTTGCCATCTGATCTAACTTCTGGAGGCAGTCAAAATGAGTATTTGAATTCTTCCCTACCTTATTCCTGTGCTGAGATACAGGCTGCTCCAACCTGCTGTAAAATGCTTGATTTCGAGAGTGATCAAAACTAATGAAAACATTGTTGGCGAAAAACCTAAAGGGAAAGGCCTAGCACCAAATTGCATTGGCCATCTGATCTAACTTCTGGAGGCAGTCAAAATGATCCTTAGAATTATTCCCTACCTTATTCCTGTGCTGAGATACAGGCTGCTCCAACCTGCTGTAAAATGCTTGATTTCGAGAGTGAGCGAAACTAATGAAAACATTGTTGGGGTAAAACCTAAAGGGAAAGGCCTAGCACCAAATTGCATTGGCCATCTGATCTAACTTCTGGAGGCAGTCAAAATGATCCTTAGAATTCTTCCCTACCTTATTCCTGTGCTGAGATACAGGCTGCTCCAACCTGCTGTAAAATGCTTGATTTCGAGAGTGAGCGAAACTAATGAAAACATTGTTGGGGTAAAACCTAAAGGGAAAGACCTAGCACCAAATTGCATTGGCCATCTGATCTAACTTCTGGAGGCAGTCAAAATGATCCTTAGAATTCTTCCCTACCTTATTCCTGTGCTGAGATACAGGCTGCTCCAACCTGCTGTAAAATGCTTGATTTCGAGAGTGAGCGAAACTAATGAAAACATTGTTGGGGTAAAACCTAAAGGGAAAGGCCTAGCACCAAATTGCATTGGCCATCTGATCTAACTTCTGGAGGCAGTCAAAATGATCCTTAGAATTCTTCCCTACCTTATTCCTGTGCTGAGATACAGGCTGCTCCAAACTGCTGTAAAATGCTTGATTTCGAGAGTGAGCGAAACTAATGAAAACATTGTTGGGGTAAAACCTAAAGGGAAAGACCTAGCACCAAATCCAATTTGCCATCTGATCTAACTTCTGGAGGCAGTCAAAATGACTATTTGAATTCTTCCCTACCTTATTCCTGTGCTGAGATACAGGCTGCTCCAACCGGCTGTAAAATGCTTGATTTCGAGAGTGAGCGAAACTAATGAAAACATTGTTGGGGTAAAACCTAAAGGGAAAGACCTAGCACCAAATACAATTTGCCATCTGATCTAACTTCTGGAGGCAGTCAAAATGATCCTTAGAATTCTTCCCTACCTTATTCCTGTGCTGAGATACAGGCTGCTCCAACCTGCTGTAAAATGCTTGATTTCGAGAGTGAGCGAAACTAATGAAAACATTGTTGGGGTAAAACCTAAAGGGAAAGACCTAGCACCAAATACAATTTGCCATCTGATCTAACTTCTGGAGGCAGTCAAAATGATCCTTAGAATTCTTCCCTACCTTATTCCTGTGCTGAGATACAGGCTGCTCCAACCTGCTGTAAAATGCTTGATTTCGAGAGTGAGCGAAACTAATGAAAACATTGTTGGGGTAAAACCTAAAGGGAAAGACCTAGCACCAAATCCAATTTGCCATCTGATCTAACTTCTGGAGGCAGTCAAAATGATCCTTAGAATTCTTCCCTACCTTATTCCTGTGCTGAGATACAGGCTGCTCCAACCTGCTGTAAAATGCTTGATTTCGAGAGTGAGCGAAACTAATGAAAACATTGTTGGGGTAAAACCTAAAGGGAAAGACCTAGCACCAAATTGCATTGGCCATCTGATCTAACTTCTGGAGGCAGTCAAAATGAGTATTTGAATTCTTCCCTACCTTATTCCTGTGCTGAGATACAGGCTGCTCCAACCTGCTGTAAAATGCTTGATTTCGAGAGTGAGCGAAACTAATGAAAACATTGTTGGGGTAAAACCTAAAGGGAAAGACCTAGCACCAAATCCAATTTGCCATCTGATCTAACTTCTGGAGGCAGTCAAAATGAGTATTTGAATTCTTCCCTACCTTATTCCTGTGCTGAGATACAGGCTGCTCCAACCTGCTGTAAAATGCTTGATTTCGAGAGTGAGCGAAACTAATGAAAACATTGTTGGGGTAAAACCTAAAGGGAAAGACCTAGAACCAAATACAATTTGCCATCTGATCTAACTTCTGGAGGCAGTCAAAATGATCCTTAGAATTCTTCCCTACCTTATTCCTGTGCTGAGATACAGGCTGCTCCAACCTGTTGTAAAATGCTTGATTTCGAGAGTGATCAAAACTAATGAAAACATTGTTGGAGTAAAACCTAAAGGGAAAGGCCTAGCACCAAATTGCATTTGCCATCTGATCTAACTTCTGGAGGCAGTCAAAATGAGTATTTGAATTCTTCCCTACCTTATTCCTGTGCTGAGATACAGGCTGCTCCAACCTGCTGTAAAATGCTTGATTTCGAGAGTGAGCGAAACTAATGAAAACATTGTTGGGGTAAAACCTAAAGGGAAAGACCTAGCACCAAATCCAATTTGCCATCTGATCTAACTTCTGGAGGCAGTCAAAATGAGTATTTGAATTCTTCCCTACCTTATTCCTGTGCTGAGATACAGGCTGCTCCAACCCGCTGTAAAATTCTTGATTTCGAGAGTGAGCGAAACTAATGAAAACATTGTTGGGGTAAAACCTAAAGGGAAAGGCCCAGCACCAAATTGCATTGGCCATCTGATCTAACTTCTGGAGGCAGTCAAAATGATCCTTAGAATTCTTCCCTACCTTATTCCTGTGCTGAGATACAGGCTGCTCCAACCTGCTGTAAAATGCTTGATTTCGAGAGTGAGCGAAACTAATGAAAACATTGTTGGGGTAAAACCTAAAGGGAAAGACCTAGCACCAAATACAATTTGCCATCTGATCTAACTTCTGGAGGCAGTCAAAATGAGTATTTGAATTCTTCCCTACCTTATTCCTGTGCTGAGATACAGGCTGCTCCAACCTGCTGTAAAATGCTTGATTTCGAGAGTGATCAAAACTAATGAAAACATTGTTGGCGAAAAACCTAAAGGGAAAGGCCTAGCACCAAATTGCATTGGCCATCTGATCTAACTTCTGGAGGCAGTCAAAATGATCCTTAGAATTATTCCCTACCTTATTCCTGTGCTGAGATACAGGCTGCTCCAACCTGCTGTAAAATGCTTGATTTCGAGAGTGAGCGAAACTAATGAAAACATTGTTGGGGTAAAACCTAAAGGGAAAGGCCTAGCACCAAATTGCATTGGCCATCTGATCTAACTTCTGGAGGCAGTCAAAATGATCCTTAGAATTCTTCCCTACCTTATTCCTGTGCTGAGATACAGGCTGCTCCAACCTGCTGTAAAATGCTTGATTTCGAGAGTGAGCGAAACTAATGAAAACATTGTTGGGGTAAAACCTAAAGGGAAAGACCTAGCACCAAATTGCATTGGCCATCTGATCTAACTTCTGGAGGCAGTCAAAATGATCCTTAGAATTCTTCCCTACCTTATTCCTGTGCTGAGATACAGGCTGCTCCAACCTGCTGTAAAATGCTTGATTTCGAGAGTGAGCGAAACTAATGAAAACATTGTTGGGGTAAAACCTAAAGGGAAAGGCCTAGCACCAAATTGCATTGGCCATCTGATCTAACTTCTGGAGGCAGTCAAAATGATCCTTAGAATTCTTCCCTACCTTATTCCTGTGCTGAGATACAGGCTGCTCCAACCTGCTGTAAAATGCTTGATTTCGAGAGTGAGCGAAACTAATGAAAACATTGTTGGGGTAAAACCTAAAGGGAAAGACCTAGCACCAAATCCAATTTGCCATCTGATCTAACTTCTGGAGGCAGTCAAAATGACTATTTGAATTCTTCCCTACCTTATTCCTGTGCTGAGATACAGGCTGCTCCAACCGGCTGTAAAATGCTTGATTTCGAGAGTGAGCGAAACTAATGAAAACATTGTTGGGGTAAAACCTAAAGGGAAAGACCTAGCACCAAATACAATTTGCCATCTGATCTAACTTCTGGAGGCAGTCAAAATGATCCTTAGAATTCTTCCCTACCTTATTC
Organism: Melanerpes formicivorus; assembly: GCF_026170545.1. Classification (NCBI taxonomy): domain Eukaryota; kingdom Metazoa; phylum Chordata; class Aves; order Piciformes; family Picidae; genus Melanerpes; species Melanerpes formicivorus. The sequence continues at coordinate 58,024 of NW_027142678.1, read as the reverse complement.
CTGTGCTGAGATACAGGCTGCTCCAACCTGCTGTAAAATGCTTGATTTCGAGAGTGAGCGAAACTAATGAAAACATTGTTGGGGTAAAACCTAAAGGGAAAGACCTAGCACCAAATACAATTTGCCATCTGATCTAACTTCTGGAGGCAGTCAAAATGATCCTTAGAATTCTTCCCTACCTTATTCCTGTGCTGAGATACAGGCTGCTCCAACCTGCTGTAAAATGCTTGATTTCGAGAGTGAGCGAAACTAATGAAAACATTGTTGGGGTAAAACCTAAAGGGAAAGACCTAGCACCAAATCCAATTTGCCATCTGATCTAACTTCTGGAGGCAGTCAAAATGATCCTTAGAATTCTTCCCTACCTTATTCCTGTGCTGAGATACAGGCTGCTCCAACCTGCTGTAAAATGCTTGATTTCGAGAGTGAGCGAAACTAATGAAAACATTGTTGGGGTAAAACCTAAAGGGAAAGACCTAGCACCAAATTGCATTGGCCATCTGATCTAACTTCTGGAGGCAGTCAAAATGAGTATTTGAATTCTTCCCTACCTTATTCCTGTGCTGAGATACAGGCTGCTCCAACCTGCTGTAAAATGCTTGATTTCGAGAGTGAGCGAAACTAATGAAAACATTGTTGGGGTAAAACCTAAAGGGAAAGACCTAGCACCAAATCCAATTTGCCATCTGATCTAACTTCTGGAGGCAGTCAAAATGAGTATTTGAATTCTTCCCTACCTTATTCCTGTGCTGAGATACAGGCTGCTCCAACCTTCTGTAAAATGCTTGATTTCGAGAGTGAGCGAAACTAATGAAAACATTGTTGGGGTAAAACCTAAAGGGAAAGACCTAGAACCAAATACAATTTGCCATCTGATCTAACTTCTGGAGGCAGTCAAAATGATCCTTAGAATTCTTCCCTACCTTATTCCTGTGCTGAGATACAGGCTGCTCCAACCTGTTGTAAAATGCTTGATTTCGAGAGTGATCAAAACTAATGAAAACATTGTTGGAGTAAAACCTAAAGGGAAAGGCCTAGCACCAAATTGCATTTGCCATCTGATCTAACTTCTGGAGGCAGTCAAAATGAGTATTTGAATTCTTCCCTACCTTATTCCTGTGCTGAGATACAGGCTGCTCCAACCTGCTGTAAAATGCTTGATTTCGAGAGTGAGCGAAACTAATGAAAACATTGTTGGGGTAAAACCTAAAGGGAAAGACCTAGCACCAAATCCAATTTGCCATCTGATCTAACTTCTGGAGGCAGTCAAAATGAGTATTTGAATTCTTCCCTACCTTATTCCTGTGCTGAGATACAGGCTGCTCCAACCCGCTGTAAAATTCTTGATTTCGAGAGTGAGCGAAACTAATGAAAACATTGTTGGGGTAAAACCTAAAGGGAAAGACCTAGCACCAAATACAATTTGCCATCTGATCTAACTTCTGGAGGCAGTCAAAATGAGTATTTGAATTCTTCCCTACCTTATTCCTGTGCTGAGATACAGGCTGCTCCAACCTGCTGTAAAATGCTTGATTTCGAGAGTGATCAAAACTAATGAAAACATTGTTGGGGTAAAACCTAAAGGGAAAGGCCTAGCACCAAATTGCATTGGCCATCTGATCTAACTTCTGGAGGCAGTCAAAATGATCCTTAGAATTCTTCCCTACCTTATTCCTGTGCTGAGATACAGGCTGCTCCAACCTGCTGTAAAATGCTTGATTTCGAGAGTGAGCGAAACTAATGAAAACATTGTTGGGGTAAAACCTAAAGGGAAAGACCTAGAACCAAATACAATTTGCCATCTGATCTAACTTCTGGAGGCAGTCAAAATGATCCTTAGAATTCTTCCCTACCTTATTCCTGTGCTGAGATACAGGCTGCTCCAACCTGTTGTAAAATGCTTGATTTCGAGAGTGATCAAAACTAATGAAAACATTGTTGGCGAAAAACCTAAAGGGAAAGGCCTAGCACCAAATTGCATTGGCCATCTGATCTAACTTCTGGAGGCAGTCAAAATGAGCCTTAGAATTCTTCCCTACCTTATTCCTGTGCTGAGATACAGGCTGCTCCAACCTGCTGTAAAATGCTTGATTTCGAGAGTGAGCGAAACTAATGAAAACATTGTTGGGGTAAAACCTAAAGGGAAAGGCCCAGCACCAAATTGCTTTGGCCATCTGATCTAACTTCTGGAGGCAGTCAAAATGATCCTTAGAATTCTTCCCTACCTTATTCCTGTGCTGAGATACAGGCTGCTCCAACCTGCTGTAAAATGCTTCATTTCGAGAGTGAGCGAAACTAATGAAAACATTGTTGGGGTAAAACCTAAAGGGAAAGACCTAGCACCAAATACAATTTGCCATCTGATCTAACTTCTGGAGGCAGTCAAAATGAGTATTTGAATTCTTCCCTACCTTATTCCTGTGCTGAGATACAGGCTGCTCCAACCTGCTGTAAAATGCTTGATTTCGAGAGTGATCAAAACTAATGAAAACATTGTTGGCGAAAAACCTAAAGGGAAAGGCCTAGCACCAAATTGCATTGGCCATCTGATCTAACTTCTGGAGGCAGTCAAAATGATCCTTAGAATTCTTCCCTACCTTATTCCTGTGCTGAGATACAGGCTGCTCCAACCTGCTGTAAAATGCTTGATTTCGAGAGTGAGCGAAACTAATGAAAACATTGTTGGGGTAAAACCTAAAGGGAAAGGCCTAGCACCAAATTGCATTGGCCATCTGATCTAACTTCTGGAGGCAGTCAAAATGATCCTTAGAATTCTTCCCTACCTTATTCCTGTGCTGAGATACAGGCTGCTCCAACCTGCTGTAAAATGCTTGATTTCGAGAGTGAGCGAAACTAATGAAAACATTGTTGGGGTAAAACCTAAAGGGAAAGACCTAGCACCAAATTGCATTGGCCATCTGATCTAACTTCTGGAGGCAGTCAAAATGATCCTTAGAATTCTTCCCTACCTTATTCCTGTGCTGAGATACAGGCTGCTCCAACCTGCTGTAAAATGCTTGATTTCGAGAGTGAGCGAAACTAATGAAAACATTGTTGGGGTAAAACCTAAAGGGAAAGGCCTAGCACCAAATTGCATTGGCCATCTGATCTAACTTCTGGAGGCAGTCAAAATGATCCTTAGAATTCTTCCCTACCTTATTCCTGTGCTGAGATACAGGCTGCTCCAACCTGCTGTAAAATGCTTGATTTCGAGAGTGAGCGAAACTAATGAAAACATTGTTGGGGTAAAACCTAAAGGGAAAGACCTAGCACCAAATCCAATTTGCCATCTGATCTAACTTCTGGAGGCAGTCAAAATGACTATTTGAATTCTTCCCTACCTTATTCCTGTGCTGAGATACAGGCTGCTCCAACCGGCTGTAAAATGCTTGATTTCGAGAGTGAGCGAAACTAATGAAAACATTGTTGGGGTAAAACCTAAAGGGAAAGACCTAGCACCAAATACAATTTGCCATCTGATCTAACTTCTGGAGGCAGTCAAAATGATCCTTAGAATTCTTCCCTACCTTATTCCTGTGCTGAGATACAGGCTGCTCCAACCTGCTGTAAAATGCTTGATTTCGAGAGTGAGCGAAACTAATGAAAACATTGTTGGGGTAAAACCTAAAGGGAAAGACCTAGCACCAAATACAATTTGCCATCTGATCTAACTTCTGGAGGCAGTCAAAATGATCCTTAGAATTCTTCCCTACCTTATTCCTGTGCTGAGATACAGGCTGCTCCAACCTGCTGTAAAATGCTTGATTTCGAGAGTGAGCGAAACTAATGAAAACATTGTTGGGGTAAAACCTAAAGGGAAAGACCTAGAACCAAATACAATTTGCCATCTGATCTAACTTCTGGAGGCAGTCAAAATGATCCTTAGAATTCTTCCCTACCTTATTCCTGTGCTGAGATACAGGCTGCTCCAACCTGCTGTAAAATGCTTGATTTCGAGAGTGAGCGAAACTAATGAAAACATTGTTGGGGTAAAACCTAAAGGGAAAGACCTAGCACCAAATTGCATTGGCCATCTGATCTAACTTCTGGAGGCAGTCAAAATGAGTATTTGAATTCTTCCCTACCTTATTCCTGTGCTGAGATACAGGCTGCTCCAACCTGCTGTAAAATGCTTGATTTCGAGAGTGAGCGAAACTAATGAAAACATTGTTGGGGTAAAACCTAAAGGGAAAGACCTAGCACCAAATACAATTTGCCATCTGATCTAACTTCTGGAGGCAGTCAAAATGAGTATTTGAATTCTTCCCTACCTTATTCCTGTGCTGAGATACAGGCTGCTCCAACCGGCTGTAAAATGCTTGATTTCGAGAGTGAGCGAAACTAATGAAAACATTGTTGGGGTAAAACCTAAAGGGAAAGGCCTAGCACCAAATTCCATTGGCCATCTGATCTAACTTCTGGAGGCAGTCAAAATGAGTATTTGAATTCTTCCCTACCTTATTCCTGTGCTGAGATACAGGCTGCTCCAACCTGCTGTAAAATGCTTGATTTCGAGAGTGAGCGAAACTAATGAAAACATTGTTGGGGTAAAACCTAAAGGGAAAGACCTGGCACCGAATACAATTTGCCATCTGATCTAACTTCTGGAGGCAGTCAAAATGAGTATTTGAATTCTTCCCTACCTTATTCCTGTGCTGAGATACAGGCTGCTCCAACCTGCTGTAAAATGCTTGATTTCGAGAGTGAGCGAAACTAATGAAAACATTGTTGGGGTAAAACCTAAAGGGAAAGACCTAGCACCAAATCCAATTTGCCATCTGATCTAACTTCTGGAGGCAGTCAAAATGAGTATTTGAATTCTTCCCTACCTTATTCCTGTGCTGAGATACAGGCTGCTCCAACCCGCTGTAAAATTCTTGATTTCGAGAGTGAGCGAAACTAATGAAAACATTGTTGGGGTAAAACCTAAAGGGAAAGACCTAGCACCAAATACAATTTGCCATCTGATCTAACTTCTGGAGGCAGTCAAAATGAGTATTTGAATTCTTCCCTACCTTATTCCTGTGCTGAGATACAGGCTGCTCCAACCTGCTGTAAAATGCTTGATTTCGAGAGTGATCAAAACTAATGAAAACATTGTTGGCGAAAAACCTAAAGGGAAAGGCCTAGCACCAAATTGCATTGGCCATCTGATCTAACTTCTGGAGGCAGTCAAAATGATCCTTAGAATTCTTCCCTACCTTATTCCTGTGCTGAGATACAGGCTGCTCCAACCTGCTGTAAAATGCTTGATTTCGAGAGTGAGCGAAACTAATGAAAACATTGTTGGGGTAAAACCTAAAGGGAAAGACCTAGAACCAAATACAATTTGCCATCTGATCTAACTTCTGGAGGCAGTCAAAATGATCCTTAGAATTCTTCCCTACCTTATTCCTGTGCTGAGATACAGGCTGCTCCAACCTGTTGTAAAATGCTTGATTTCGAGAGTGATCAAAACTAATGAAAACATTGTTGGCGAAAAACCTAAAGGGAAAGGCCTAGCACCAAATTGCATTTGCCATCTGATCTAACTTCTGGAGGCAGTCAAAATGAGTATTTGAATTCTTCCCTACCTTATTCCTGTGCTGAGATACAGGCTGCTCCAACCTGCTGTAAAATGCTTGATTTCGAGAGTGAGCGAAACTAATGAAAACATTGTTGGGGTAAAACCTAAAGGGAAAGACCTAGCACCAAATCCAATTTGCCATCTGATCTAACTTCTGGAGGCAGTCAAAATGAGTATTTGAATTCTTCCCTACCTTATTCCTGTGCTGAGATACAGGCTGCTCCAACCCGCTGTAAAATTCTTGATTTCGAGAGTGAGCGAAACTAATGAAAACATTGTTGGGGTAAAACCTAAAGGGAAAGACCTAGCACCAAATACAATTTGCCATCTGATCTAACTTCTGGAGGCAGTCAAAATGAGTATTTGAATTCTTCCCTACCTTATTCCTGTGCTGAGATACAGGCTGCTCCAACCTGCTGTAAAATGCTTGATTTCGAGAGTGATCAAAACTAATGAAAACATTGTTGGGGTAAAACCTAAAGGGAAAGGCCTAGCACCAAATTGCATTGGCCATCTGATCTAACTTCTGGAGGCAGTCAAAATGATCCTTAGAATTCTTCCCTACCTTATTCCTGTGCTGAGATACAGGCTGCTCCAACCTGCTGTAAAATGCTTGATTTCGAGAGTGAGCGAAACTAATGAAAACATTGTTGGGGTAAAACCTAAAGGGAAAGACCTAGAACCAAATACAATTTGCCATCTGATCTAACTTCTGGAGGCAGTCAAAATGATCCTTAGAATTCTTCCCTACCTTATTCCTGTGCTGAGATACAGGCTGCTCCAACCTGTTGTAAAATGCTTGATTTCGAGAGTGATCAAAACTAATGAAAACATTGTTGGCGAAAAACCTAAAGGGAAAGGCCTAGCACCAAATTTCATTGGCCATCTGATCTAACTTCTGGAGGCAGTCAAAATGAGCCTTAGAATTCTTCCCTACCTTATTCCTGTGCTGAGATACAGGCTGCTCCAACCTGCTGTAAAATGCTTGATTTCGAGAGTGAGCGAAACTAATGAAAACATTGTTGGGGTAAAACCTAAAGGGAAAGGCCCAGCACCAAATTGCATTGGCCATCTGATCTAACTTCTGGAGGCAGTCAAAATGATCCTTAGAATTCTTCCCTACCTTATTCCTGTGCTGAGATACAGGCTGCTCCAACCTGCTGTAAAATGCTTGATTTCGAGAGTGAGCGAAACTAATGAAAACATTGTTGGGGTAAAACCTAAAGGGAAAGACCTAGCACCAAATACAATTTGCCATCTGATCTAACTTCTGGAGGCAGTCAAAATGAGTATTTGAATTCTTCCCTACCTTATTCCTGTGCTGAGATACAGGCTGCTCCAACCTGCTGTAAAATGCTTGATTTCGAGAGTGATCAAAACTAATGAAAACATTGTTGGCGAAAAACCTAAAGGCAAAGGCCTAGCACCAAATTGCATTGGCCATCTGATCTAACTTCTGGAGGCAGTCAAAATGATCCTTAGAATTATTCCCTACCTTATTCCTGTGCTGAGATACAGGCTGCTCCAACCTGCTGTAAAATGCTTGATTTCGAGAGTGAGCGAAACTAATGAAAACATTGTTGGGGTAAAACCTAAAGGGAAAGGCCTAGCACCAAATTGCATTGGCCATCTGATCTAACTTCTGGAGGCAGTCAAAATGATCCTTAGAATTCTTCCCTACCTTATTCCTGTGCTGAGATACAGGCTGCTCCAACCTGCTGTAAAATGCTTGATTTCGAGAGTGAGCGAAACTAATGAAAACATTGTTGGGGTAAAACCTAAAGGGAAAGACCTAGCACCAAATTGCATTGGCCATCTGATCTAACTTCTGGAGGCAGTCAAAATGATCCTTAGAATTCTTCCCTACCTTATTCCTGTGCTGAGATACAGGCTGCTCCAACCTGCTGTAAAATGCTTGATTTCGAGAGTGAGCGAAACTAATGAAAACATTGTTGGGGTAAAACCTAAAGGGAAAGGCCTAGCACCAAATTGCATTGGCCATCTGATCTAACTTCTGGAGGCAGTCAAAATGATCCTTAGAATTCTTCCCTACCTTATTCCTGTGCTGAGATACAGGCTGCTCCAAACTGCTGTAAAATGCTTGATTTCGAGAGTGAGCGAAACTAATGAAAACATTGTTGGGGTAAAACCTAAAGGGAAAGACCTAGCACCAAATCCAATTTGCCATCTGATCTAACTTCTGGAGGCAGTCAAAATGACTATTTGAATTCTTCCCTACCTTATTCCTGTGCTGAGATACAGGCTGCTCCAACCGGCTGTAAAATGCTTGATTTCGAGAGTGAGCGAAACTAATGAAAACATTGTTGGGGTAAAACCTAAAGGGAAAGACCTAGCACCAAATACAATTTGCCATCTGATCTAACTTCTGGAGGCAGTCAAAATGATCCTTAGAATTCTTCCCTACCTTATTCCTGTGCTGAGATACAGGCTGCTCCAACCTGCTGTAAAATGCTTGATTTCGAGAGTGAGCGAAACTAATGAAAACATTGTTGGGGTAAAACCTAAAGGGAAAGACCTAGCACCAAATACAATTTGCCATCTGATCTAACTTCTGGAGGCAGTCAAAATGATCCTTAGAATTCTTCCCTACCTTATTCCTGTGCTGAGATACAGGCTGCTCCAACCTGCTGTAAAATGCTTGATTTCGAGAGTGAGCGAAACTAATGAAAACATTGTTGGGGTAAAACCTAAAGGGAAAGACCTAGCACCAAATCCAATTTGCCATCTGATCTAACTTCTGGAGGCAGTCAAAATGATCCTTAGAATTCTTCCCTACCTTATTCCTGTGCTGAGATACAGGCTGCTCCAACCTGCTGTAAAATGCTTGATTTCGAGAGTGAGCGAAACTAATGAAAACATTGTTGGGGTAAAACCTAAAGGGAAAGACCTAGCACCAAATACAATTTGCCATCTGATCTAACTTCTGGAGGCAGTCAAAATGAGTATTTGAATTCTTCCCTACCTTATTCCTGTGCTGAGATACAGGCTGCTCCAACCTGCTGTAAAATGCTTGATTTCGAGAGTGATCAAAACTAATGAAAACATTGTTGGCGAAAAACCTAAAGGGAAAGGCCTAGCACCAAATTGCATTGGCCATCTGATCTAACTTCTGGAGGCAGTCAAAATGATCCTTAGAATTCTTCCCTACCTTATTCCTGTGCTGAGATACAGGCTGCTCCAACCTGCTGTAAAATGCTTGATTTCGAGAGTGAGCGAAACTAATGAAAACATTGTTGGGGTAAAACCTAAAGGGAAAGACCTAGAACCAAATACAATTTGCCATCTGATCTAACTTCTGGAGGCAGTCAAAATGATCCTTAGAATTCTTCCCTACCTTATTCCTGTGCTGAGATACAGGCTGCTCCAACCTGTTGTAAAATGCTTGATTTCGAGAGTGATCAAAACTAATGAAAACATTGTTGGCGAAAAACCTAAAGGGAAAGGCCTAGCACCAAATTGCATTTGCCATCTGATCTAACTTCTGGAGGCAGTCAAAATGAGTATTTGAATTCTTCCCTACCTTATTCCTGTGCTGAGATACAGGCTGCTCCAACCTGCTGTAAAATGCTTGATTTCGAGAGTGAGCGAAACTAATGAAAACATTGTTGGGGTAAAACCTAAAGGGAAAGACCTAGCACCAAATCCAATTTGCCATCTGATCTAACTTCTGGAGGCAGTCAAAATGAGTATTTGAATTCTTCCCTACCTTATTCCTGTGCTGAGATACAGGCTGCTCCAACCCGCTGTAAAATTCTTGATTTCGAGAGTGAGCGAAACTAATGAAAACATTGTTGGGGTAAAACCTAAAGGGAAAGACCTAGCACCAAATACAATTTGCCATCTGATCTAACTTCTGGAGGCAGTCAAAATGAGTATTTGAATTCTTCCCTACCTTATTCCTGTGCTGAGATACAGGCTGCTCCAACCTGCTGTAAAATGCTTGATTTCGAGAGTGATCAAAACTAATGAAAACATTGTTGGGGTAAAACCTAAAGGGAAAGGCCTAGCACCAAATTGCATTGGCCATCTGATCTAACTTCTGGAGGCAGTCAAAATGATCCTTAGAATTCTTCCCTACCTTATTCCTGTGCTGAGATACAGGCTGCTCCAACCTGCTGTAAAATGCTTGATTTCGAGAGTGAGCGAAACTAATGAAAACATTGTTGGGGTAAAACCTAAAGGGAAAGACCTAGAACCAAATACAATTTGCCATCTGATCTAACTTCTGGAGGCAGTCAAAATGATCCTTAGAATTCTTCCCTACCTTATTCCTGTGCTGAGATACAGGCTGCTCCAACCTGTTGTAAAATGCTTGATTTCGAGAGTGATCAAAACTAATGAAAACATTGTTGGCGAAAAACCTAAAGGGAAAGGCCTAGCACCAAATTTCATTGGCCATCTGATCTAACTTCTGGAGGCAGTCAAAATGAGCCTTAGAATTCTTCCCTACCTTATTCCTGTGCTGAGATACAGGCTGCTCCAACCTGCTGTAAAATGCTTGATTTCGAGAGTGAGCGAAACTAATGAAAACATTGTTGGGGTAAAACCTAAAGGGAAAGGCCCAGCACCAAATTGCATTGGCCATCTGATCTAACTTCTGGAGGCAGTCAAAATGATCCTTAGAATTCTTCCCTACCTTATTCCTGTGCTGAGATACAGGCTGCTCCAACCTGCTGTAAAATGCTTGATTTCGAGAGTGAGCGAAACTAATGAAAACATTGTTGGGGTAAAACCTAAAGGGAAAGACCTAGCACCAAATACAATTTGCCATCTGATCTAACTTCTGGAGGCAGTCAAAATGAGTATTTGAATTCTTCCCTACCTTATTCCTGTGCTGAGATACAGGCTGCTCCAACCTGCTGTAAAATGCTTGATTTCGAGAGTGATCAAAACTAATGAAAACATTGTTGGCGAAAAACCTAAAGGCAAAGGCCTAGCACCAAATTGCATTGGCCATCTGATCTAACTTCTGGAGGCAGTCAAAATGATCCTTAGAATTATTCCCTACCTTATTCCTGTGCTGAGATACAGGCTGCTCCAACCTGCTGTAAAATGCTTGATTTCGAGAGTGAGCGAAACTAATGAAAACATTGTTGGGGTAAAACCTAAAGGGAAAGGCCTAGCACCAAATTGCATTGGCCATCTGATCTAACTTCTGGAGGCAGTCAAAATGATCCTTAGAATTCTTCCCTACCTTATTCCTGTGCTGAGATACAGGCTGCTCCAACCTGCTGTAAAATGCTTGATTTCGAGAGTGAGCGAAACTAATGAAAACATTGTTGGGGTAAAACCTAAAGGGAAAGACCTAGCACCAAATTGCATTGGCCATCTGATCTAACTTCTGGAGGCAGTCAAAATGATCCTTAGAATTCTTCCCTACCTTATTCCTGTGCTGAGATACAGGCTGCTCCAACCTGCTGTAAAATGCTTGATTTCGAGAGTGAGCGAAACTAATGAAAACATTGTTGGGGTAAAACCTAAAGGGAAAGGCCTAGCACCAAATTGCATTGGCCATCTGATCTAACTTCTGGAGGCAGTCAAAATGAGTATTTGAATTCTTCCCTACCTTATTCCTGTGCTGAGATACAGGCTGCTCCAAACTGCTGTAAAATGCTTGATTTCGAGAGTGAGCGAAACTAATGAAAACATTGTTGGGGTAAAACCTAAAGGGAAAGACCTAGCACCAAATCCAATTTGCCATCTGATCTAACTTCTGGAGGCAGTCAAAATGACTATTTGAATTCTTCCCTACCTTATTCCTGTGCTGAGATACAGGCTGCTCCAACCGGCTGTAAAATGCTTGATTTCGAGAGTGAGCGAAACTAATGAAAACATTGTTGGGGTAAAACCTAAAGGGAAAGACCTAGCACCAAATACAATTTGCCATCTGATCTAACTTCTGGAGGCAGTCAAAATGATCCTTAGAATTCTTCCCTACCTTATTCCTGTGCTGAGATACAGGCTGCTCCAACCTGCTGTAAAATGCTTGATTTCGAGAGTGAGCGAAACTAATGAAAACATTGTTGGGGTAAAACCTAAAGGGAAAGACCTAGCACCAAATACAATTTGCCATCTGATCTAACTTCTGGAGGCAGTCAAAATGATCCTTAGAATTCTTCCCTACCTTATTCCTGTGCTGAGATACAGGCTGCTCCAACCTGCTGTAAAATGCTTGATTTCGAGAGTGAGCGAAACTAATGAAAACATTGTTGGGGTAAAACCTAAAGGGAAAGACCTAGCACCAAATCCAATTTGCCATCTGATCTAACTTCTGGAGGCAGTCAAAATGATCCTTAGAATTCTTCCCTACCTTATTCCTGTGCTGAGATACAGGCTGCTCCAACCTGCTGTAAAATGCTTGATTTCGAGAGTGAGCGAAACTAATGAAAACATTGTTGGGGTAAAACCTAAAGGGAAAGACCTAGCACCAAATTGCATTGGCCATCTGATCTAACTTCTGGAGGCAGTCAAAATGAGTATTTGAATTCTTCCCTACCTTATTCCTGTGCTGAGATACAGGCTGCTCCAACCTGCTGTAAAATGCTTGATTTCGAGAGTGAGCGAAACTAATGAAAACATTGTTGGGGTAAAACCTAAAGGGAAAGACCTAGCACCAAATTCCATTGGCCATCTGATCTAACTTCTGGAGGCAGTAAAAATGAGTATTTGAATTCTTCCCTACCTTATTCCTGTGCTGAGATACAGGCTGCTCCAACCTGCTGTAAAATGCTTGATTTCGAGAGTGAGCGAAACTAATGAAAACATTGTTGGGGTAAAACCTAAAGGGAAAGACCTAGCACCAAATTCCATTGGCCATCTGATCTAACTTCTGGAGGCAGTAAAAATGAGTATTTGAATTCTTCCCTACCTTATTCCTGTGCTGAGATACAGGCTGCTCCAACCTGCTGTAAAATGCTTGATTTCGAGAGTGAGCGAAACTAATGAAAACATTGTTGGGGTAAAACCTAAAGGGAAAGACCTAGCACCAAATCCAATTTGCCATCTGATCTAACTTCTGGAGGCAGTCAAAATGATCCTTAGAATTCTTCCCTACCTTATTCCTGTGCTGAGATACAGGCTGCTCCAAACTGCTGTAAAATGCTTGATTTCGAGAGTGAGCGAAACTAATGAAAACATTGTTGGGGTAAAACTTAAAGGGAAAGACCTAGCACCAAATTCCATTGGCCATCTGATCTAACTTCTGGAGGCAGTCAAAATGAGTATTTGAATTCTTCCCTACCTTATTCCTGTGCTGAGATACAGGCTGCTCCAACCTGCTGTAAAATGCTTGATTTCGAGAGTGAGCGAAACTAATGAAAACATTGTTGGGGTAAAACCTAAAGGGAAAGACCTAGCACCAAATCCAATTTGCCATCTGATCTAACTTCTGGAGGCAGTCAAAATGAGTATTTGAATTCTTCCCTACCTTATTCCTGTGCTGAGATACAGGCTGCTCCAACCTGCTGTAAAATGCTTGATTTCGAGAGTGAGCGAAACTAATGAAAACATTGTTGGGGTAAAACCTAAAGGGAAAGACCTAGCACCAAATCCAATTTGCCATCTGATCTAACTTCTGGAGGCAGTCAAAATGATCCTTAGAATTCTTCCCTACCTTATTCCTGTGCTGAGATACAGGCTGCTCCAACCTGCTGTAAAATGCTTGATTTCGAGAGTGAGCGAAACTAATGAAAACATTGTTGGGGTAAAACCTAAAGGGAAAGACCTAGCACCAAATCCAATTTGCCATCTGATCTAACTTCTGGAGGCAGTCAAAATGATCCTTAGAATTCTTCCCTACCTTATTCCTGTGCTGAGATACAGGCTGCTCCAACCTGCTGTAAAATGCTTGATTTCGAGAGTGAGCGAAACTAATGAAAACATTGTTGGGGTAAAACCTAAAGGGAAAGGCCTAGCACCAAATTGCATTGGCCATCTGATCTAACTTCTGGAGGCAGTCAAAATGAGTATTTGAATTCTTCCCTACCTTATTCCTGTGCTGAGATACAGGCTGCTCCAACCTGCTGTAAAATGCTTGATTTCGAGAGTGAGCGAAACTAATGAAAACATTGTTGGGGTAAAACCTAAAGGGAAAGACCTAGCACCAAATCCAATTTGCCATCTGATCTAACTTCTGGAGGCAGTCAAAATGAGCCTTAGAATTCTTCCCTACCTTATTCCTGTGCTGAGATACAGGCTGCTCCAACCTGCTGTAAAATGCTTGATTTCGAGAGTGAGCGAAACTAATGAAAACATTGTTGGGGTAAAACCTAAGGGGAAAGACCTAGCACCAAATTCCATTGGCCATCTGATCTAACTTCTGGAGGCAGTCAAAATGAGTATTTGAATTCTTCCCTACCTTATTCCTGTGCTGAGATACAGGCTGCTCCAACCTGCTGTAAAATGCTTGATTTCGAGAGTGAGCGAAACTAATGAAAACATTGTTGGGGTAAAACCTAAAGGGAAAGACCTAGCACCAAATTCCATTGGCCATCTGATCTAACTTCTGGAGGCAGTCAAAATGTGTATTTGAATTATTCCCTGCCTTATTCCTGTGCTGAGATACAGGCTGCTCCAACCTGCTGTAAAATGCTTGATTTCGAGAGTGAGCAAAACTAATGAAAACATTGTTGGGGTAAAACCTAAAGGGAAAGACCTAGCACCAAATCCAATTTGCCATCTGATCTAACTTCTGGAGGCAGTCAAAATGATCCTTAGAATTCTTCCCTACCTTATTCCTGTGCTGAGATACAGGCTGCTCCAACCTGCTGTAAAATGCTTGATTTCGAGAGTGAGCGAAACTAATGAAAACATTGTTGGGGTAAAACCTAAAGGGAAAGACCTAGCACCAAATCCAATTTGCCATCTGATCTAACTTCTGGAGGCAGTCAAAATGAGCCTTAGAATTCTTCCCTACCTTATTCCTGTGCTGAGATACAGGCTGCTCCAACCTGCTGTAAAATGCTTGATTTCGAGAGTGAGCGAAACTAATGAAAACATTGTTGGGGTAAAACCTAAAGGGAAAGACCTAGCACCAAATTCCATTGGCCATCTGATCTAACTTCTGGAGGCAGTAAAAATGAGTATTTGAATTCTTCCCTACCTTATTCCTGTGCTGAGATACAGGCTGCTCCAACCTGCTGTAAAATGCTTGATTTCAAGAGTGAGCGAAACTAATGAAAACATTGTTGGGGTAAAACCTAAAGGGAAAGACCTAGCACCAAATCCAATTTGCCATCTGATCTAACTTCTGGAGGCAGTCAAAATGATCCTTAGAATTCTTCCCTACCTTATTCCTGTGCTGAGATACAGGCTGCTCCAACCTGCTGTAAAATGCTTGATTTCGAGAGTGAGCGAAACTAATGAAAACATTGTTGGGGTAAAACTTAAAGGGAAAGACCTAGCACCAAATTCCATTGGCCATCTGATCTAACTTCTGGAGGCAGTCAAAATGAGTATTTGAATTCTTCCCTACCTTATTCCTGTGCTGAGATACAGGCTGCTCCAACCTGCTGTAAAATGCTTGATTTCGAGAGTGAGCGAAACTAATGAAAACATTGTTGGGGTAAAACCTAAAGGGAAAGACCTAGCACCAAATTCCATTGGCCATCTGATCTAACTTCTGGAGGCAGTCAAAATGATCCTTAGAATTCTTCCCTACCTTATTCCTGTGCTGAGATACAGGCTGCTCCAACCTGCTGTAAAATGCTTGATTTCGAGAGTGAGCGAAACTAATGAAAACATTGTTGGGGTAAAACCTAAAGGGAAAGACCTAGCACCAAATCCAATTTGCCATCTGATCTAACTTCTGGAGGCAGTCAAAATGAGTATTTGAATTCTTCCCTACCTTATTCCTGTGCTGAGATACAGGCTGCTCCAACCTGCTGTAAAATGCTTGATTTCGAGAGTGAGCGAAACTAATGAAAACATTGTTGGGGTAAAACCTAAAGGGAAAGACCTAGCACCAAATCCAATTTGCCATCTGATCTAACTTCTGGAGGCAGTCAAAATGAGTATTTGAATTCTTCCCTACCTTATTCCTGTGCTGAGATACAGGCTGCTCCAACCTGCTGTAAAATGCTTGATTTCGAGAGTGAGCGAAACTAATGAAAACATTGTTGGGGTAAAACCTAAAGGGAAAGACCTAGCACCAAATCCAATTTGCCATCTGATCTAACTTCTGGAGGCAGTCAAAATGATCCTTAGAATTCTTCCCTACCTTATTCCTGTGCTGAGATACAGGCTGCTCCAACCTCCTGTAAAATGCTTGATTTCGAGAGTGAGCGAAACTAATGAAAACATTGTTGGGGTAAAACCTAAAGGGAAAGACCTAGCACCAAATCCAATTTGCCATCTGATCTAACTTCTGGAGGCAGTCAAAATGATCCTTAGAATTCTTCCCTACCTTATTCCTGTGCTGAGATACAGGCTGCTCCAACCTGCTGTAAAATGCTTGATTTCGAGAGTGAGCGAAACTAATGAAAACATTGTTGGGGTAAAACCTAAAGGGAAAGACCTAGCACCAAATCCAATTTGCCATCTGATCTAACTTCTGGAGGCAGTCAAAATGATCCTTAGAATTCTTCCCTACCTTATTCCTGTGCTGAGATACAGGCTGCTCCAACCTGCTGTAAAATGCTTGATTTCGAGAGTGAGCGAAACTAATGAAAACATTGTTGGGGTAAAACCTAAAGGGAAAGACCTAGCACCAAATCCAATTTGCCATCTGATCTAACTTCTGGAGGCAGTCAAAATGATCCTTAGAATTCTTCCCTACCTTATTCCTGTGCTGAGATACAGGCTGCTCCAACCTGCTGTAAAATGCTTGATTTCGAGAGTGAGCAAAACTAATGAAAACATTGTTGGGGTAAAACCTAAAGGGAAAGACCTAGCACCAAATTCCATTGGCCATCTGATCTAACTTCTGGAGGCAGTCAAATGATCCTTAGAATTCTTCCCTACCTTATTCCTGTGCTGAGATACAGGCTGCTCCAACCTGCTGTAAAATGCTTGATTTCGAGAGTGAGCGAAACTAATGAAAACATTGTTGGGGTAAAACCTAAAGGGAAAGACCTAGCACCAAATTGCATTGGCCATCTGATCTAACTTCTGGAGGCAGTCAAATGATCCTTAGAATTCTTCCCTACCTTATTCCTGTGCTGAGATACAGGCTGCTCCAACCTGCTGTAAAATGCTTGATTTCGAGAGTGAGCAAAACTAATGAAAACATTGTTGGGGTAAAACCTAAAGGGAAAGACCTAGCACCAAATTCCATTGGCCATCTGATCTAACTTCTGGAGGCAGTCAAAATGATCCTTAGAATTCTTCCCTACCTTATTCCTGTGCTGAGATACAGGCTGCTCCAACCTGCTGTAAAATGCTTGATTTCGAGAGTGAGCGAAACTAATGAAAACATTGTTGGGGTAAAACCTAAAGGGAAAGACCTAGCACCAAATCCAATTTGCCATCTGATCTAACTTCTGGAGGCAGTCAAAATGATCCTTAGAATTCTTCCCTACCTTATTCCTGTGCTGAGATACAGGCTGCTCCAACCTGCTGTAAAATGCTTGATTTCGAGAGTGAGCGAAACTAATGAAAACATTGTTGGGGTAAAACCTAAAGGGAAAGACCTAGCACCAAATCCAATTTGCCATCTGATCTAACTTCTGGAGGCAGTCAAAATGATCCTTAGAATTCTTCCCTACCTTATTCCTGTGCTGAGATACAGGCTGCTCCAACCTGCTGTAAAATGCTTGATTTCGAGAGTGAGCGAAACTAATGAAAACATTGTTGGGGTAAAACCTAAAGGGAAAGACCTAGCACCAAACTCCATTGGCCATCTGATCTAACTTCTGGAGGCAGTCAAAATGAGTATTTGAATTCTTCCCTACCTTATTCCTGTGCTGAGATACAGGCTGCTCCAACCTGCTGTAAAATGCTTGATTTCGAGAGTGAGCGAAACTAATGAAAACATTGTTGGGGTAAAACCTAAAGGGAAAGACCTAGCACCAAATCCAATTTGCCATCTGATCTAACTTCTGGAGGCAGTCAAAATGATCCTTAGAATTCTTCCCTACCTTATTCCTGTGCTGAGATACAGGCTGCTCCAACCTGCTGTAAAATGCTTGATTTCGAGAGTGAGCGAAACTAATGAAAACATTGTTGGGGTAAAACCTAAGGGGAAAGACCTAGCACCAAATTCCATTGGCCATCTGATCTAACTTCTGGAGGCAGTCAAAATGAGTATTTGAATTCTTCCCTACCTTATTCCTGTGCTGAGATACAGGCTGCTCCAACCTGCTGTAAAATGCTTGATTTCGAGAGTGAGCGAAACTAATGAAAACATTGTTGGGGTAAAACCTAAAGGGAAAGACCTAGCACCAAATTGCATTGGCCATCTGATCTAACTTCTGGAGGCAGTCAAATGATCCTTAGAATTCTTCCCTACCTTATTCCTGTGCTGAGATACAGGCTGCTCCAACCTGCTGTAAAATGCTTGATTTCGAGAGTGAGCAAAACTAATGAAAACATTGTTGGGGTAAAACCTAAAGGGAAAGACCTAGCACCAAATTCCATTGGCCATCTGATCTAACTTCTGGAGGCAGTCAAAATGATCCTTAGAATTCTTCCCTACCTTATTCCTGTGCTGAGATACAGGCTGCTCCAACCTGCTGTAAAATGCTTGATTTCGAGAGTGAGCGAAACTAATGAAAACATTGTTGGGGTAAAACCTAAAGGGAAAGACCTAGCACCAAATACAATTTGCCATCTGATCTAACTTCTGGAGGCAGTCAAAATGATCCTTAGAATTCTTCCCTACCTTATTCCTGTGCTGAGATACAGGCTGCTCCAACCTGCTGTAAAATGCTTGATTTCGAGAGTGAGCGAAACTAATGAAAACATTGTTGGGGTAAAACCTAAAGGGAAAGACCTAGCACCAAATCCAATTTGCCATCTGATCTAACTTCTGGAGGCAGTCAAAATGATCCTTAGAATTCTTCCCTACCTTATTCCTGTGCTGAGATACAGGCTGCTCCAACCTGCTGTAAAATGCTTGATTTCGAGAGTGAGCGAAACTAATGAAAACATTGTTGGGGTAAAACCTAAAGGGAAAGACCTAGCACCAAACTCCATTGGCCATCTGATCTAACTTCTGGAGGCAGTCAAAATGAGTATTTGAATTCTTCCCTACCTTATTCCTGTGCTGAGATACAGGCTGCT
This sequence comes from Melanerpes formicivorus, assembly GCF_026170545.1. NCBI lineage: Eukaryota > Metazoa > Chordata > Aves > Piciformes > Picidae > Melanerpes > Melanerpes formicivorus. Next base: position 39,219 of record NW_027142678.1, on the reverse strand, counting down.
CCAACCTGCTGTAAAATGCTTGATTTCGAGAGTGAGCGAAACTAATGAAAACATTGTTGGGGTAAAACCTAAAGGGAAAGACCTAGCACCAAATCCAATTTGCCATCTGATCTAACTTCTGGAGGCAGTCAAAATGATCCTTAGAATTCTTCCCTACCTTATTCCTGTGCTGAGATACAGGCTGCTCCAACCTGCTGTAAAATGCTTGATTTCGAGAGTGAGCGAAACTAATGAAAACATTGTTGGGGTAAAACCTAAAGGGAAAGACCTAGCACCAAACTCCATTGGCCATCTGATCTAACTTCTGGAGGCAGTCAAAATGAGTATTTGAATTCTTCCCTACCTTATTCCTGTGCTGAGATACAGGCTGCTCCAACCTGCTGTAAAATGCTTGATTTCGAGAGTGAGCGAAACTAATGAAAACATTGTTGGGGTAAAACCTAAAGGGAAAGACCTAGCACCAAATCCAATTTGCCATCTGATCTAACTTCTGGAGGCAGTCAAAATGATCCTTAGAATTCTTCCCTACCTTATTCCTGTGCTGAGATACAGGCTGCTCCAACCTGCTGTAAAATGCTTGATTTCGAGAGTGAGCGAAACTAATGAAAACATTGTTGGGGTAAAACCTAAGGGGAAAGACCTAGCACCAAATTCCATTGGCCATCTGATCTAACTTCTGGAGGCAGTCAAAATGAGTATTTGAATTCTTCCCTACCTTATTCCTGTGCTGAGATACAGGCTGCTCCAACCTGCTGTAAAATGCTTGATTTCGAGAGTGAGCGAAACTAATGAAAACATTGTTGGGGTAAAACCTAAAGGGAAAGACCTAGCACCAAATTCCATTGGCCATCTGATCTAACTTCTGGAGGCAGTCAAAATGTGTATTTGAATTCTTCCCTACCTTATTCCTGTGCTGAGATACAGGCTGCTCCAACCTGCTGTAAAATGCTTGATTTCGAGAGTGAGCAAAACTAATGAAAACATTGTTGGGGTAAAACCTAAAGGGAAAGACCTAGCACCAAATCCAATTTGCCATCTGATCTAACTTCTGGAGGCAGTCAAAATGATCCTTAGAATTCTTCCCTACCTTATTCCTGTGCTGAGATACAGGCTGCTCCAACCTGCTGTAAAATGCTTGATTTCGAGAGTGAGCGAAACTAATGAAAACATTGTTGGGGTAAAACCTAAAGGGAAAGACCTAGCACCAAATCCAATTTGCCATCTGATCTAACTTCTGGAGGCAGTCAAAATGATCCTTAGAATTCTTCCCTACCTTATTCCTGTGCTGAGATACAGGCTGCTCCAACCTGCTGTAAAATGCTTGATTTCGAGAGTGAGCGAAACTAATGAAAACATTGTTGGGGTAAAACCTAAAGGGAAAGACCTAGCACCAAATTCCATTGGCCATCTGATCTAACTTCTGGAGGCAGTCAAAATGATCCTTAGAATTCTTCCCTACCTTATTCCTGTGCTGAGATACAGGCTGCTCCAACCTGCTGTAAAATGCTTGATTTCGAGAGTGAGCGAAACTAATGAAAACATTGTTGGGGTAAAACCTAAAGGGAAAGACCTAGCACCAAATTCCATTGGTCATCTGATCTAACTTCTGGAGGCAGTCAAATGATCCTTAGAATTCTTCCCTACCTTATTCCTGTGCTGAGATACAGGCTGCTCCAACCTGCTGTAAAATGCTTGATTTCGAGAGTGAGCGAAACTAATGAAAACATTGTTGGGGTAAAACCTAAAGGGAAAGACCTAGCACCAAATCCAATTTGCCATCTGATCTAACTTCTGGAGGCAGTCAAAATGAGTATTTGAATTCTTCCCTACCTTATTCCTGTGCTGAGATACAGGCTGCTCCAACCTGCTGTAAAATGCTTGATTTCGAGAGTGAGCGAAACTAATGAAAACATTGTTGGGGTAAAACCTAAAGGGAAAGACCTAGCACCAAATCCAATTTGCCATCTGATCTAACTTCTGGAGGCAGTCAAAATGAGTATTTGAATTCTTCCCTACCTTATTCCTGTGCTGAGATACAGGCTGCTCCAACCTGCTGTAAAATGCTTGATTTCGAGAGTGAGCGAAACTAATGAAAACATTGTTGGGGTAAAACCTAAAGGGAAAGACCTAGCACCAAATACAATTTGCCATCTGATCTAACTTCTGGAGGCAGTCAAAATGAGTATTTGAATTCTTCCCTACCTTATTCCTGTGCTGAGATACAGGCTGCTCCAACCTGCTGTAAAATGCTTGATTTCGAGAGTGAGCGAAACTAATGAAAACATTGTTGGGGTAAAACCTAAAGGGAAAGACCTAGCACCAAATCCAATTTGCCATCTGATCTAACTTCTGGAGGCAGTCAAAATGATCCTTAGAATTCTTCCCTACCTTATTCCTGTGCTGAGATACAGGCTGCTCCAACCTGCTGTAAAATGCTTGATTTCAAGAGTGAGCGAAACTAATGAAAACATTGTTGGGGTAAAACCTAAGGGGAAAGACCTAGCACCAAATTCCATTGGCCATCTGATCTAACTTCTGGAGGCAGTCAAAATGAGTATTTGAATTCTTCCCTACCTTATTCCTGTGCTGAGATACAGGCTGCTCCAACCTGCTGTAAAATGCTTCATTTCGAGAGTGAGCGAAACTAATGAAAACATTGTTGGGGTAAAACCTAAAGGGAAAGACCTAGCACCAAATTCCATTGGCCATCTGATCTAACTTCTGGAGGCAGTCAAAATGTGTATTTGAATTCTTCCCTACCTTATTCCTGTGCTGAGATACAGGCTGCTCCAACCTGCTGTAAAATGCTTGATTTCGAGAGTGAGCAAAACTAATGAAAACATTGTTGGGGTAAAACCTAAAGGGAAAGACCTAGCACCAAATCCAATTTGCCATCTGATCTAACTTCTGGAGGCAGTCAAAATGAGCCTTAGAATTCTTCCCTACCTTATTCCTGTGCTGAGATACAGGCTGCTCCAACCTGCTGTAAAATGCTTGATTTCGAGAGTGAGCGAAACTAATGAAAACATTGTTGGGGTAAAACCTAAAGGGAAAGACCTAGCACCAAATCCAATTTGCCATCTGATCTAACTTCTGGAGGCAGTCAAAATGAGCCTTAGAATTCTTCCCTACCTTATTCCTGTGCTGAGATACAGGCTGCTCCAACCTGCTGTAAAATGCTTGATTTCGAGAGTGAGCGAAACTAATGAAAACATTGTTGGGGTAAAACCTAAAGGGAAAGACCTAGCACCAAATCCAATTTGCCATCTGATCTAACTTCTGGAGGCAGTCAAAATGATCCTTAGAATTCTTCCCTACCTTATTCCTGTGCTGAGATACAGGCTGCTCCAACCTGCTGTAAAATGCTTGATTTCGAGAGTGAGCGAAACTAATGAAAACATTGTTGGGGTAAAACCTAAAGGGAAAGACCTAGCACCAAATCCAATTTGCCATCTGATCTAACTTCTGGAGGCAGTCAAAATGATCCTTAGAATTCTTCCCTACCTTATTCCTGTGCTGAGATACAGGCTGCTCCAACCTGCTGTAAAATGCTTGATTTCGAGAGTGAGCGAAACTAATGAAAACATTGTTGGGGTAAAACTTAAAGGGAAAGACCTAGCACCAAATTCCATTGGCCATCTGATCTAACTTCTGGAGGCAGTCAAAATGATCCTTAGAATTCTTCCCTACCTTATTCCTGTGCTGAGATACAGGCTGCTCCAACCTGCTGTAAAATGCTTGATTTCGAGAGTGAGCGAAACTAATGAAAACATTGTTGGGGTAAAACCTAAAGGGAAAGACCTAGCACCAAATTCCATTGGTCATCTGATCTAACTTCTGGAGGCAGTCAAATGATCCTTAGAATTCTTCCCTACCTTATTCCTGTGCTGAGATACAGGCTGCTCCAACCTGCTGTAAAATGCTTGATTTCGAGAGTGAGCGAAACTAATGAAAACATTGTTGGGGTAAAACCTAAAGGGAAAGACCTAGCACCAAATCCAATTTGCCATCTGATCTAACTTCTGGAGGCAGTCAAAATGAGCATTTGAATTCTTCCCTACCTTATTCCTGTGCTGAGATACAGGCTGCTCCAACCTGCTGTAAAATGCTTGATTTCGAGAGTGAGCGAAACTAATGAAAACATTGTTGGGGTAAAACCTAAAGGGAAAGACCTAGCACCAAATCCAATTTGCCATCTGATCTAACTTCTGGAGGCAGTCAAAATGAGTATTTGAATTCTTCCCTACCTTATTCCTGTGCTGAGATACAGGCTGCTCCAACCTGCTGTAAAATGCTTGATTTCGAGAGTGAGCGAAACTAATGAAAACATTGTTGGGGTAAAACCTAAAGGGAAAGACCTAGCACCAAATCCAATTTGCCATCTGATCTAACTTCTGGAGGCAGTCAAAATGATCCTTAGAATTCTTCCCTACCTTATTCCTGTGCTGAGATACAGGCTGCTCCAACCTGCTGTAAAATGCTTGATTTCGAGAGTGAGCAAAACTAATGAAAACATTGTTGGGGTAAAACCTAAAGGGAAAGACCTAGCACCAAATTCCATTGGCCATCTGATCTAACTTCTGGAGGCAGTCAAATGATCCTTAGAATTCTTCCCTACCTTATTCCTGTGCTGAGATACAGGCTGCTCCAACCTGCTGTAAAATGCTTGATTTCGAGAGTGAGCGAAACTAATGAAAACATTGTTGGGGTAAAACCTAAAGGGAAAGACCTAGCACCAAATCCAATTTGCCATCTGATCTAACTTCTGGAGGCAGTCAAAATGATCCTTAGAATTCTTCCCTACCTTATTCCTGTGCTGAGATACAGGCTGCTCCAACCTGCTGTAAAATGCTTGATTTCGAGAGTGAGCGAAACTAATGAAAACATTGTTGGGGTAAAACCTAAAGGGAAAGACCTAGCACCAAATTGCATTGGCCATCTGATCTAACTTCTGGAGGCAGTCAAATGATCCTTAGAATTCTTCCCTACCTTATTCCTGTGCTGAGATACAGGCTGCTCCAACCTGCTGTAAAATGCTTGATTTCGAGAGTGAGCGAAACTAATGAAAACATTGTTGGGGTAAAACCTAAAGGGAAAGACCTAGCACCAAATTCCATTGGCCATCTGATCTAACTTCTGGAGGCAGTCAAAATGAGCCTTAGAATTCTTCCCTACCTTATTCCTGTGCTGAGATACAGGCTGCTCCAACCTGCTGTAAAATGCTTGATTTCGAGAGTGAGCGAAACTAATGAAAACATTGTTGGGGTAAAACCTAAAGGGAAAGACCTAGCACCAAATACAATTTGCCATCTGATCTAACTTCTGGAGGCAGTCAAAATGATCCTTAGAATTCTTCCCTACCTTATTCCTGTGCTGAGATACAGGCTGCTCCAACCTCCTGTAAAATGCTTGATTTCGAGAGTGAGCGAAACTAATGAAAACATTGTTGGGGTAAAACCTAAAGGGAAAGACCTAGCACCAAATCCAATTTGCCATCTGATCTAACTTCTGGAGGCAGTCAAAATGATCCTTAGAATTCTTCCCTACCTTATTCCTGTGCTGAGATACAGGCTGCTCCAACCTGCTGTAAAATGCTTGATTTCGAGAGTGAGCGAAACTAATGAAAACATTGTTGGGGTAAAACCTAAAGGGAAAGACCTAGCACCAAATCCAATTTGCCATCTGATCTAACTTCTGGAGGCAGTCAAAATGATCCTTAGAATTCTTCCCTACCTTATTCCTGTGCTGAGATACAGGCTGCTCCAACCTGCTGTAAAATGCTTGATTTCGAGAGTGAGCAAAACTAATGAAAACATTGTTGGGGTAAAACCTAAAGGGAAAGACCTAGCACCAAATTCCATTGGCCATCTGATCTAACTTCTGGAGGCAGTCAAATGATCCTTAGAATTCTTCCCTACCTTATTCCTGTGCTGAGATACAGGCTGCTCCAACCTGCTGTAAAATGCTTGATTTCGAGAGTGAGCGAAACTAATGAAAACATTGTTGGGGTAAAACCTAAAGGGAAAGACCTAGCACCAAATCCAATTTGCCATCTGATCTAACTTCTGGAGGCAGTCAAAATGATCCTTAGAATTCTTCCCTACCTTATTCCTGTGCTGAGATACAGGCTGCTCCAACCTGCTGTAAAATGCTTGATTTCGAGAGTGAGCGAAACTAATGAAAACATTGTTGGGGTAAAACCTAAAGGGAAAGACCTAGCACCAAATTGCATTGGCCATCTGATCTAACTTCTGGAGGCAGTCAAATGATCCTTAGAATTCTTCCCTACCTTATTCCTGTGCTGAGATACAGGCTGCTCCAACCTGCTGTAAAATGCTTGATTTCGAGAGTGAGCAAAACTAATGAAAACATTGTTGGGGTAAAACCTAAAGGGAAAGACCTAGCACCAAATTCCATTGGCCATCTGATCTAACTTCTGGAGGCAGTCAAAATGATCCTTAGAATTCTTCCCTACCTTATTCCTGTGCTGAGATACAGGCTGCTCCAACCTGCTGTAAAATGCTTGATTTCGAGAGTGAGCGAAACTAATGAAAACATTGTTGGGGTAAAACCTAAAGGGAAAGACCTAGCACCAAATACAATTTGCCATCTGATCTAACTTCTGGAGGCAGTCAAAATGATCCTTAGAATTCTTCCCTACCTTATTCCTGTGCTGAGATACAGGCTGCTCCAACCTGCTGTAAAATGCTTGATTTCGAGAGTGAGCGAAACTAATGAAAACATTGTTGGGGTAAAACCTAAAGGGAAAGACCTAGCACCAAATCCAATTTGCCATCTGATCTAACTTCTGGAGGCAGTCAAAATGATCCTTAGAATTCTTCCCTACCTTATTCCTGTGCTGAGATACAGGCTGCTCCAACCTGCTGTAAAATGCTTGATTTCGAGAGTGAGCGAAACTAATGAAAACATTGTTGGGGTAAAACCTAAAGGGAAAGACCTAGCACCAAACTCCATTGGCCATCTGATCTAACTTCTGGAGGCAGTCAAAATGAGTATTTGAATTCTTCCCTACCTTATTCCTGTGCTGAGATACAGGCTGCTCCAACCTGCTGTAAAATGCTTGATTTCGAGAGTGAGCGAAACTAATGAAAACATTGTTGGGGTAAAACCTAAAGGGAAAGACCTAGCACCAAATCCAATTTGCCATCTGATCTAACTTCTGGAGGCAGTCAAAATGATCCTTAGAATTCTTCCCTACCTTATTCCTGTGCTGAGATACAGGCTGCTCCAACCTGCTGTAAAATGCTTGATTTCGAGAGTGAGCGAAACTAATGAAAACATTGTTGGGGTAAAACCTAAGGGGAAAGACCTAGCACCAAATTCCATTGGCCATCTGATCTAACTTCTGGAGGCAGTCAAAATGATCCTTAGAATTCTTCCCTACCTTATTCCTGTGCTGAGATACAGGCTGCTCCAACCTGCTGTAAAATGCTTGATTTCGAGAGTGAGCGAAACTAATGAAAACATTGTTGGGGTAAAACCTAAAGGGAAAGACCTAGCACCAAATTCCATTGGCCATCTGATCTAACTTCTGGAGGCAGTCAAAATGTGTATTTGAATTCTTCCCTACCTTATTCCTGTGCTGAGATACAGGCTGCTCCAACCTGCTGTAAAATGCTTGATTTCGAGAGTGAGCGAAACTAATGAAAACATTGTTGGGGTAAAACCTAAAGGGAAAGACCTAGCACCAAATCCAATTTGCCATCTGATCTAACTTCTGGAGGCAGTCAAAATGATCCTTAGAATTCTTCCCTACCTTATTCCTGTGCTGAGATACAGGCTGCTCCAACCTGCTGTAAAATGCTTCATTTCGAGAGTGAGCGAAACTAATGAAAACATTGTTGGGGTAAAACCTAAAGGGAAAGACCTAGCACCAAATTCCATTGGCCATCTGATCTAACTTCTGGAGGCAGTCAAAATGTGTATTTGAATTCTTCCCTACCTTATTCCTGTGCTGAGATACAGGCTGCTCCAACCTGCTGTAAAATGCTTGATTTCGAGAGTGAGCAAAACTAATGAAAACATTGTTGGGGTAAAACCTAAAGGGAAAGACCTAGCACCAAATCCAATTTGCCATCTGATCTAACTTCTGGAGGCAGTCAAAATGAGCCTTAGAATTCTTCCCTACCTTATTCCTGTGCTGAGATACAGGCTGCTCCAACCTGCTGTAAAATGCTTGATTTCGAGAGTGAGCGAAACTAATGAAAACATTGTTGGGGTAAAACCTAAAGGGAAAGACCTAGCACCAAATCCAATTTGCCATCTGATCTAACTTCTGGAGGCAGTCAAAATGAGCCTTAGAATTCTTCCCTACCTTATTCCTGTGCTGAGATACAGGCTGCTCCAACCTGCTGTAAAATGCTTGATTTCGAGAGTGAGCGAAACTAATGAAAACATTGTTGGGGTAAAACCTAAAGGGAAAGACCTAGCACCAAATCCAATTTGCCATCTGATCTAACTTCTGGAGGCAGTCAAAATGAGCCTTAGAATTCTTCCCTACCTTATTCCTGTGCTGAGATACAGGCTGCTCCAACCTGCTGTAAAATGCTTGATTTCGAGAGTGAGCAAAACTAATGAAAACATTGTTGGGGTAAAACCTAAAGGGAAAGACCTAGCACCAAATCCAATTTGCCATCTGATCTAACTTCTGGAGGCAGTCAAAATGATCCTTAGAATTCTTCCCTACCTTATTCCTGTGCTGAGATACAGGCTGCTCCAACCTGCTGTAAAATGCTTGATTTCGAGAGTGAGCGAAACTAATGAAAACATTGTTGGGGTAAAACTTAAAGGGAAAGACCTAGCACCAAATTCCATTGGCCATCTGATCTAACTTCTGGAGGCAGTCAAAATGAGTATTTGAATTCTTCCCTACCTTATTCCTGTGCTGAGATACAGGCTGCTCCAACCTGCTGTAAAATGCTTGATTTCGAGAGTGAGCGAAACTAATGAAAACATTGTTGGGGTAAAACCTAAAGGGAAAGACCTAGCACCAAATTCCATTGGCCATCTGATCTAACTTCTGGAGGCAGTCAAAATGATCCTTAGAATTCTTCCCTACCTTATTCCTGTGCTGAGATACAGGCTGCTCCAACCTGCTGTAAAATGCTTGATTTCGAGAGTGAGCGAAACTAATGAAAACATTGTTGGGGTAAAACCTAAAGGGAAAGACCTAGCACCAAATTCCATTGGTCATCTGATCTAACTTCTGGAGGCAGTCAAATGATCCTTAGAATTCTTCCCTACCTTATTCCTGTGCTGAGATACAGGCTGCTCCAACCTGCTGTAAAATGCTTGATTTCGAGAGTGAGCGAAACTAATGAAAACATTGTTGGGGTAAAACCTAAAGGGAAAGACCTAGCACCAAATCCAATTTGCCATCTGATCTAACTTCTGGAGGCAGTCAAAATGAGCATTTGAATTCTTCCCTACCTTATTCCTGTGCTGAGATACAGGCTGCTCCAACCTGCTGTAAAATGCTTGATTTCGAGAGTGAGCGAAACTAATGAAAACATTGTTGGGGTAAAACCTAAAGGGAAAGACCTAGCACCAAATCCAATTTGCCATCTGATCTAACTTCTGGAGGCAGTCAAAATGAGTATTTGAATTCTTCCCTACCTTATTCCTGTGCTGAGATACAGGCTGCTCCAACCTGCTGTAAAGTGCTTGATTTCGAGAGTGAGCGAAACTAATGAAAACATTGTTGGGGTAAAACCTAAAGGGAAAGACCTAGCACCAAATCCAATTTGCCATCTGATCTAACTTCTGGAGGCAGTCAAAATGATCCTTAGAATTCTTCCCTAGCTTATTCCTGTGCTGAGATACAGGCTGCTCCAACCTCCTGTAAAATGCTTGATTTCGAGAGTGAGCGAAACTAATGAAAACATTGTTGGGGTAAAACCTAAAGGGAAAGACCTAGCACCAAATCCAATTTGCCATCTGATCTAACTTCTGGAGGCAGTCAAAATGATCCTTAGAATTCTTCCCTACCTTATTCCTGTGCTGAGATACAGGCTGCTCCAACCTGCTGTAAAATGCTTGATTTCGAGAGTGAGCGAAACTAATGAAAACATTGTTGGGGTAAAACCTAAAGGGAAAGACCTAGCACCAAATCCAATTTGCCATCTGATCTAACTTCTGGAGGCAGTCAAAATGATCCTTAGAATTCTTCCCTACCTTATTCCTGTGCTGAGATACAGGCTGCTCCAACCTGCTGTAAAATGCTTGATTTCGAGAGTGAGCGAAACTAATGAAAACATTGTTGGGGTAAAACCTAAAGGGAAAGACCTAGCACCAAATCCAATTTGCCATCTGATCTAACTTCTGGAGGCAGTCAAAATGATCCTTAGAATTCTTCCCTACCTTATTCCTGTGCTGAGATACAGGCTGCTCCAACCTGCTGTAAAATGCTTGATTTCGAGAGTGAGCAAAACTAATGAAAACATTGTTGGGGTAAAACCTAAAGGGAAAGACCTAGCACCAAATCCAATTTGCCATCTGATCTAACTTCTGGAGGCAGTCAAAATGATCCTTAGAATTCTTCCCTACCTTATTCCTGTGCTGAGATACAGGCTGCTCCAACCGGCTGTAAAATGCTTGATTTCGAGAGTGAGCGAAACTAATGAAAACATTGTTGGGGTAAAACCTAAAGGGAAAGACCTAGCACCAAATTGCATCGGCCATCTGATCTAACTTCTGGAGGCAGTCAAATGATCCTTAGAATTCTTCCCTACCTTATTCCTGTGCTGAGATACAGGCTGCTCCAACCTGCTGTAAAATGCTTGATTTCGAGAGTGAGCGAAACTAATGAAAACATTGTTGGGGTAAAACCTAAAGGGAAAGACCTAGCACCAAATCCAATTTGCCATCTGATCTAACTTCTGGAGGCAGTCAAAATGATCCTTAGAATTCTTCCCTACCTTATTCCTGTGCTGAGATACAGGCTGCTCCAACCTGCTGTAAAATGCTTCATTTCGAGAGTGAGCGAAACTAATGAAAACATTGTTGGGGTAAAACCTAAAGGGAAAGACCTAGCACCAAATTCCATTGGCCATCTGATCTAACTTCTGGAGGCAGTCAAAATGTGTATTTGAATTCTTCCCTACCTTATTCCTGTGCTGAGATACAGGCTGCTCCAACCTGCTGTAAAATGCTTGATTTCGAGAGTGAGCAAAACTAATGAAAACATTGTTGGGGTAAAACCTAAAGGGAAAGACCTAGCACCAAATCCAATTTGCCATCTGATCTAACTTCTGGAGGCAGTCAAAATGAGCCTTAGAATTCTTCCCTACCTTATTCCTGTGCTGAGATACAGGCTGCTCCAACCTGCTGTAAAATGCTTGATTTCGAGAGTGAGCGAAACTAATGAAAACATTGTTGGGGTAAAACCTAAAGGGAAAGACCTAGCACCAAATCCAATTTGCCATCTGATCTAACTTCTGGAGGCAGTCAAAATGAGCCTTAGAATTCTTCCCTACCTTATTCCTGTGCTGAGATACAGGCTGCTCCAACCTGCTGTAAAATGCTTGATTTCGAGAGTGAGCGAAACTAATGAAAACATTGTTGGGGTAAAACCTAAAGGGAAAGACCTAGCACCAAATCCAATTTGCCATCTGATCTAACTTCTGGAGGCAGTCAAAATGAGCCTTAGAATTCTTCCCTACCTTATTCCTGTGCTGAGATACAGGCTGCTCCAACCTGCTGTAAAATGCTTGATTTCGAGAGTGAGCAAAACTAATGAAAACATTGTTGGGGTAAAACCTAAAGGGAAAGACCTAGCACCAAATCCAATTTGCCATCTGATCTAACTTCTGGAGGCAGTCAAAATGATCCTTAGAATTCTTCCCTACCTTATTCCTGTGCTGAGATACAGGCTGCTCCAACCTGCTGTAAAATGCTTGATTTCGAGAGTGAGCGAAACTAATGAAAACATTGTTGGGGTAAAACTTAAAGGGAAAGACCTAGCACCAAATTCCATTGGCCATCTGATCTAACTTCTGGAGGCAGTCAAAATGAGTATTTGAATTCTTCCCTACCTTATTCCTGTGCTGAGATACAGGCTGCTCCAACCTGCTGTAAAATGCTTGATTTCGAGATGTGAGCGAAACTAATGAAAACATTGTTGGGGTAAAACCTAAAGGGAAAGACCTAGCACCAAATTCCATTGGCCATCTGATCTAACTTCTGGAGGCAGTCAAAATGATCCTTAGAATTCTTCCCTACCTTATTCCTGTGCTGAGATACAGGCTGCTCCAACCTGCTGTAAAATGCTTGATTTCGAGAGTGAGCGAAACTAATGAAAACATTGTTGGGGTAAAACCTAAAGGGAAAGACCTAGCACCAAATTCCATTGGTCATCTGATCTAACTTCTGGAGGCAGTCAAATGATCCTTAGAATTCTTCCCTACCTTATTCCTGTGCTGAGATACAGGCTGCTCCAACCTGCTGTAAAATGCTTGATTTCGAGAGTGAGCGAAACTAATGAAAACATTGTTGGGGTAAAACCTAAAGGGAAAGACCTAGCACCAAATCCAATTTGCCATCTGATCTAACTTCTGGAGGCAGTCAAAATGAGCATTTGAATTCTTCCCTACCTTATTCCTGTGCTGAGATACAGGCTGCTCCAACCTGCTGTAAAATGCTTGATTTCGAGAGTGAGCGAAACTAATGAAAAACATTGTTGGGGTAAAAACCTAAAGGGAAAGACCTAGCACCAAATCGCAATTTGCCATCTGATCTAACTTCTGGAGGCAGTCAAAATGAGTATTTGAATTCTTCCCTACCTTATTCCTGTGCTGAGATACAGGCTGCTCCAACCTGCTGTAAAGTGCTTGATTTCGAGAGTGAGCGAAAACTAATGAAAACATTGTTGGGGTAAAAACCTAAAGGGAAAGACCTAGCACCAAATCCAATTTGCCATCTGATCTAACTTCTGGAGGCAGTCAAAATGATCCTTAGAATTCTTCCCTAGCTTATTCCTGTGCTGAGATACAGGCTGCTCCAACCTCCTGTAAAATGCTTGATTTCGAGAGTGAGCGAAACTAATGTTGTTGGGGTAAAACCTAAAGGGAAAGACCTAGCACCAAATCCAATTTGCCATCTGATCTAACTTCTGGAGGCAGTCAAAATGATCCTTAGAATTCTTCCCTACCTTATTCCTGTGCTGAGATACAGGCTGCTCCAACCTGCTGTAAAATGCTTGATTTCGAGAGTGAGCGAAACTAATGAAAACATTGTTGGGGTAAAACCTAAAGGGAAAGACCTAGCACCAAATCCAATTTGCCATCTGATCTAACTTCTGGAGGCAGTCAAAATGATCCTTAGAATTCTTCCCTACCTTATTCCTGTGCTGAGATACAGGCTGCTCCAACCTGCTGTAAAATGCTTGATTTCGAGAGTGAGCGAAACTAATGAAAACATTGTTGGGGTAAAACCTAAAGGGAAAGACCTAGCACCAAATCCAATTTGCCATCTGATCTAACTTCTGGAGGCAGTCAAAATGATCCTTAGAATTCTTCCCTACCTTATTCCTGTGCTGAGATACAGGCTGCTCCAACCTGCTGTAAAATGCTTGATTTCGAGAGTGAGCAAAACTAATGAAAACATTGTTGGGGTAAAACCTAAAGGGAAAGACCTAGCACCAAATCCAATTTGCCATCTGATCTAACTTCTGGAGGCAGTCAAAATGATCCTTAGAATTCTTCCCTACCTTATTCCTGTGCTGAGATACAGGCTGCTCCAACCGGCTGTAAAATGCTTGATTTCGAGAGTGAGCGAAACTAATGAAAACATTGTTGGGGTAAAACCTAAAGGGAAAGACCTAGCACCAAATTGCATCGGCCATCTGATCTAACTTCTGGAGGCAGTCAAATGATCCTTAGAATTCTTCCCTACCTTATTCCTGTGCTGAGATACAGGCTGCTCCAACCTGCTGTAAAATGCTTGATTTCGAGAGTGAGCAAAACTAATGAAAACATTGTTGGGGTAAAACCTAAAGGGAAAGACCTAGCACCAAATTCCATTGGCCATCTGATCTAACTTCTGGAGGCAGTCAAAATGATCCTTAGAATTCTTCCCTACCTTATTCCTGTGCTGAGATACAGGCTGCTCCAACCTGCTGTAAAATGCTTGATTTCGAGAGTGAGCGAAACTAATGAAAACATTGTTGGGGTAAAACCTAAAGGGAAAGACCTAGCACCAAATACAATTTGCCATCTGATCTAACTTCTGGAGGCAGTCAAAATGATCCTTAGAATTCTTCCCTACCTTATTCCTGTGCTGAGATACAGGCTGCTCCAACCTGCTGTAAAATGCTTGATTTCGAGAGTGAGCGAAACTAATGAAAACATTGTTGGGGTAAAACCTAAAGGGAAAGACCTAGCACCAAATCCAATTTGCCATCTGATCTAACTTCTGGAGGCAGTCAAAATGAGCCTTAGAATTCTTCCCTACCTTATTCCTGTGCTGAGATACAGGCTGCTCCAACCTGCTGTAAAATGCTTGATTTCGAGAGTGAGCGAAACTAATGAAAACATTGTTGGGGTAAAACCTAAAGGGAAAGACCTAGCACCAAATCCAATTTGCCATCTGATCTAACTTCTGGAGGCAGTCAAAATGAGTATTTGAATTCTTCCCTACCTTATTCCTGTGCTGAGATACAGGCTGCTCCAACCTGCTGTAAAATGCTTGATTTCGAGAGTGAGCGAAACTAATGAAAACATTGTTGGGGTAAAACCTAAAGGGAAAGACCTAGCACCAAATCCAATTTGCCATCTGATCTAACTTCTGGAGGCAGTCAAAATGATCCTTAGAATTCTTCCCTACCTTATTCCTGTGCTGAGATACAGGCTGCTCCAAGCTGCTGTAAAATGCTTGATTTCGAGAGTGAGCGAAACTAATGAAAACATTGTTGGGGTAAAACCTAAAGGGAAAGACCTAGCACCAAATCCAATTTGCCATCTGATCTAACTTCTGGAGGCAGTCAAAATGATCCTTAGAATTCTTCCCTACCTTATTCCTGTGCTGAGATACAGGCTGCTCCAACCTGCTGTAAAATGCTTGATTTCGAGAGTGAGCGAAACTAATGAAAACATTGTTGGGGTAAAACCTAAAGGGAAAGACCTAGCACCAAATCCAATTTGCCATCTGATCTAACTTCTGGAGGCAGTCAAAATGATCCTTAGAATTCTTCCCTACCTTATTCCTGTGCTGAGATACAGGCTGCTCCAACCTGCTGTAAAATGCTTGATTTCGAGAGTGAGCAAAACTAATGAAAACATTGTTGGGGTAAAACCTAAAGGGAAAGACCTAGCACCAAATTCCATTGGCCATCTGATCTAACTTCTGGAGGCAGTCAAATGATCCTTAGAATTCTTCCCTACCTTATTCCTGTGCTGAGATACAGGCTGCTCCAACCTGCTGTAAAATGCTTGATTTCGAGAGTGAGCGAAACTAATGAAAACATTGTTGGGGTAAAACCTAAAGGGAAAGACCTAGCACCAAATTCCATTGGCCATCTGATCTAACTTCTGGAGGCAGTCAAAATGATCCTTAGAATTCTTCCCTACCTTATTCCTGTGCTGAGATACAGGCTGCTCCAACCTGCTGTAAAATGCTTGATTTCGAGAGTGAGCGAAACTAATGAAAACATTGTTGGGGTAAAACCTAAAGGGAAAGACCTAGCACCAAATCCAATTTGCCATCTGATCTAACTTCTGGAGGCAGTCAAAATGATCCTTAGAATTCTTCCCTACCTTATTCCTGTGCTGAGATACAGGCTGCTCCAACCTGCTGTAAAATGCTTGATTTCGAGAGTGAGCGAAACTAATGAAAACATTGTTGGGGTAAAACCTAAAGGGAAAGACCTAGCACCAAATCCAATTTGCCATCTGATCTAACTTCTGGAGGCAGTCAAAATGATCCTTAGAATTCTTCCCTACCTTATTCCTGTGCTGAGATACAGGCTGCTCCAACCTGCTGTAAAATGCTTGATTTCGAGAGTGAGCGAAACTAATGAAAACATTGTTGGGGTAAAACCTAAAGGGAAAGACCTAGCACCAAATCCAATTTGCCATCTGATCTAACTTCTGGAGGCAGTCAAAATGAGCCTTAGAATTCTTCCCTACCTTATTCCTGTGCTGAGATACAGGCTGCTCCAACCTGCTGTAAAATGCTTGATTTCGAGAGTGAGCGAAACTAATGAAAACATTGTTGGGGTAAAACCTAAAGGGAAAGACCTAGCACCAAATCCAATTTGCCATCTGATCTAACTTCTGGAGGCAGTCAAAATGATCCTTAGAATTCTTCCCTACCTTATTCCTGTGCTGAGATACAGGCTGCTCCAACCTGCTGTAAAATGCTTGATTTCGAGAGTGAGCGAAACTAATGAAAACATTGTTGGGGTAAAACCTAAAGGGAAAGACCTAGCACCAAATTCCATTGGCCATCTGATCTAACTTCTGGAGGCAGTCAAATGATCCTTAGAATTCTTCCCTACCTTATTCCTGTGCTGAGATACAGGCTGCTCCAACCTGCTGTAAAATGCTTGATTTCGAGAGTGAGCGAAACTAATGAAAACATTGTTGGGGTAAAACCTAAAGGGAAAGACCTAGCACCAAATCCAATTTGCCATCTGATCTAACTTCTGGAGGCAGTCAAAATGATCCTTAGAATTCTTCCCTACCTTATTCCTGTGCTGAGATACAGGCTGCTCCAACCTGCTGTAAAATGCTTGATTTCGAGAGTGAGCGAAACTAATGAAAACATTGTTGGGGTAAAACCTAAAGGGAAAGACCTAGCACCAAATTCCACTGGCCATCTGATCTAACTTCTGGAGGCAGTCAAAATGATCCTTAGAATTCTTCCCTACCTTATTCCTGTGCTGAGATACAGGCTGCTCCAACCTGCTGTAAAATGCTTGATTTCGAGAGTGAGCGAAACTAATGAAAACATTGTTGGGGTAAAACCTAAAGGGAAAGACCTAGCACCAAATCCAATTTGCCATCTGATCTAACTTCTGGAGGCAGTCAAAATGATCCTTAGAATTCTTCCCTACCTTATTCCTGTGCTGAGATACAGGCTGCTCCAACCTGCTGTAAAATGCTTGATTTCGAGAGTGAGCGAAACTAATGAAAACATTGTTGGGGTAAAACCTAAAGGGAAAGACCTAGCACCAAATCCAATTTGCCATCTGATCTAACTTCTGGAGGCAGTCAAAATGAGCCTTAGAATTCTTCCCTACCTTATTCCTGTGCTGAGATACAGGCTGCTCCAACCTGCTGTAAAATGCTTGATTTCGAGAGTGAGCGAAACTAATGAAAACATTGTTGGGGTAAAACCTAAAGGGAAAGACCTAGCACCAAATCCAATTTGCCATCTGATCTAACTTCTGGAGGCAGTCAAAATGAGTATTTGAATTCT
Source organism: Melanerpes formicivorus (assembly GCF_026170545.1). Lineage (NCBI taxonomy): Eukaryota > Metazoa > Chordata > Aves > Piciformes > Picidae > Melanerpes > Melanerpes formicivorus. The sequence goes on along the minus strand of NW_027142678.1, from coordinate 21,783 downwards.
TCCCTACCTAATTCCTGTGCTGAGATACAGGCTGCTCAAACCTGCTGTAAAATGCTTGATTTCGAGAGTGAGCGAAACTAATGAAAACATTGTTGGGGTAAAACCTAAAGGGAAAGACCTAGCACCAAATTCCATTGGCCATCTGATCTAACTTCTGGAGGCAGTCAAAATGATCCTTAGAATTCTTCCCTACCTTATTCCTGTGCTGAGATACAGGCTGCTCCAACCTGCTGTAAAATGCTTGATTTCGAGAGTGAGCGAAACTAATGAAAACATTGTTGGGGTAAAACCTAAAGGGAAAGACCTAGCACCAAATCCAATTTGCCATCTTATCTAACTTCTGGAGGCAGTCAAAATGATCCTTAGAATTCTTCCCTACCTTATTCCTGTGCTGAGATACAGGCTGCTCCAACCTGCTGTAAAATGCTTGATTTCGAGAGTGAGCGAAACTAATGAAAACATTGTTGGGGTAAAACCTAAAGGGAAAGACCTAGCACCAAATACAATTTGCCATCTGATCTAACTTCTGGAGGCAGTCAAAATGATCCTTAGAATTCTTCCCTACCTTATTCCTGTGCTGAGATACAGGCTGCTCCAACCTGCTGTAAAATGCTTGATTTCGAGAGTGAGCGAAACTAATGAAAACATTGTTGGGGTAAAACCTAAAGGGAAAGACCTAGCACCAAATCCAATTTGCCATCTGATCTAACTTCTGGAGGCAGTCAAAATGATCCTTAGAATTCTTCCCTACCTTATTCCTGTGCTGAGATACAGGCTGCTCCAACCTGCTGTAAAATGCTTGATTTCGAGAGTGAGCGAAACTAATGAAAACATTGTTGGGGTAAAACCTAAAGGGAAAGACCTAGCACCAAATCCAATTTGCCATCTGATCTAACTTCTGGAGGCAGTCAAAATGAGTATTTGAATTCTTCCCTACCTTATTCCTGTGCTGAGATACAGGCTGCTCCAACCTGCTGTAAAATGCTTGATTTCGAGAGTGAGCGAAACTAATGAAAACATTGTTGGGGTAAAACCTAAAGGGAAAGACCTAGCACCAAATCCAATTTGCCATCTGATCTAACTTCTGGAGGCAGTCAAAATGATCCTTAGAATTCTTCCCTACCTTATTCCTGTGCTGAGATACAGGCTGCTCCAACCTGCTGTAAAATGCTTGATTTCGAGAGTGAGCGAAACTAATGAAAACATTGTTGGGGTAAAACCTAAAGGGAAAGACCTAGCACCAAATCCAATTTGCCATCTGATCTAACTTCTGGAGGCAGTCAAAATGATCCTTAGAATTCTTCCCTACCTTATTCCTGTGCTGAGATACAGGCTGCTCCAACCTGCTGTAAAATGCTTGATTTCGAGAGTGAGCGAAACTAATGAAAACATTGTTGGGGTAAAACCTAAAGGGAAAGACCTAGCACCAAATCCAATTTGCCATCTGATCTAACTTCTGGAGGCAGTCAAAATGATCCTTAGAATTCTTCCCTACCTTATTCCTGTGCTGAGATACAGGCTGCTCCAACCTGCTGTAAAATGCTTGATTTCGAGAGTGAGCGAAACTAATGAAAACATTGTTGGGGTAAAACCTAAAGGGAAAGGCCTAGCACCAAATCCAATTTGCCATCTGATCTAACTTCTGGAGGCAGTCAAAATGATCCTTAGAATTCTTCCCTACCTTATTCCTGTGCTGAGATACAGGCTGCTCCAACCTGCTGTAAAATGCTTGATTTCTAGAGTGAGCAAAACTAATGAAAACATTGTTGGGGTAAAACCTAAAGGGAAAGACCTAGCACCAAATCCAATTTGCCATCTGATCTAACTTCTGGAGGCAGTCAAAATGATCCTTAGAATTCTTCCCTACCTTATTCCTGTGCTGAGATACAGGCTGCTCCAACCTGCTGTAAAATGCTTGATTTCGAGAGTGAGCGAAACTAATGAAAACATTGTTGGGGTAAAACCTAAAGGGAAAGACCTAGCACCAAATACAATTTGCCATCTGATCTAACTTCTGGAGGCAGTCAAAATGATCCTTAGAATTCTTCCCTACCTTATTCCTGTGCTGAGATACAGGCTGCTCCAACCTGCTGTAAAATGCTTGATTTCGAGAGTGAGCGAAACTAATGAAAACATTGTTGGGGTAAAACCTAAAGGGAAAGGCCTAGCACCAAATCCAATTTGCCATCTGATCTAACTTCTGGAGGCAGTCAAAATGATCCTTAGAATTCTTCCCTACCTTATTCCTGTGCTGAGATACAGGCTGCTCCAACCTGCTGTAAAATGCTTGATTTCGAGAGTGAGCGAAACTAATGAAAACATTGTTGGGGTAAAACCTAAAGGGAAAGACCTAGCACCAAATCCAATTTGCCATCTGATCTAACTTCTGGAGGCAGTCAAAATGATCCTTAGAATTCTTCCCTACCTTATTCCTGTGCTGAGATACAGGCTGCTCCAACCTGCTGTAAAATGCTTGATTTCGAGAGTGAGCGAAACTAATGAAAACATTGTTGGGGTAAAACCTAAAGGGAAAGGCCTAGCACCAAATCCAATTTGCCATCTGATCTAACTTCTGGAGGCAGTCAAAATGATCCTTAGAATTCTTCCCTACCTTATTCCTGTGCTGAGATACAGGCTGCTCCAACCTGCTGTAAAATGCTTGATTTCGAGAGTGATCAAAACTAATGAAAACATTGTTGGGGTAAAACCTAAAGGGAAAGACCTAGCACCAAATCCAATTTGCCATCTGATCTAACTTCTGGAGGCAGTCAAAATGATCCTTAGAATTCTTCCCTACCTTATTCCTGTGCTGAGATACAGGCTGCTCCAACCTGCTGTAAAATGCTTGATTTCGAGAGTGAGCGAAACTAATGAAAACATTGTTGGGGTAAAACCTAAAGGGAAAGACCTAGCACCAAATCCAATTTGCCATCTGATCTAACTTCTGGAGGCAGTCAAAATGATCCTTAGAATTCTTCCCTACCTTATTCCTGTGCTGAGATACAGGCTGCTCCAACCTGCTGTAAAATGCTTGATTTCGAGAGTGAGCGAAACTAATGAAAACATTGTTGGGGTAAAACCTAAAGGGAAAGACCTAGCACCAAATCCAATTTGCCATCTGATCTAACTTCTGGAGGCAGTCAAAATGATCCTTAGAATTCTTCCCTACCTTATTCCTGTGCTGAGATACAGGCTGCTCCAACCTGCTGTAAAATGCTTGATTTCGAGAGTGAGCGAAACTAATGAAAACATTGTTGGGGTAAAACCTAAAGGGAAAGGCCTAGCACCAAATCCAATTTGCCATCTGATCTAACTTCTGGAGGCAGTCAAAATGATCCTTAGAATTCTTCCCTACCTTATTCCTGTGCTGAGATACAGGCTGCTCCAACCTGCTGTAAAATGCTTGATTTCGAGAGTGAGCAAAACTAATGAAAACATTGTTGGGGTAAAACCTAAAGGGAAAGACCTAGCACCAAATCCAATTTGCCATCTGATCTAACTTCTGGAGGCAGTCAAAATGATCCTTAGAATTCTTCCCTACCTTATTCCTCTGCTGAGATACAGGCTGCTCCAACCTGCTGTAAAATGCTTGATTTCGAGAGTGAGCGAAACTAATGAAAACATTGTTGGGGTAAAACCTAAAGGGAAAGACCTAGCACCAAATCCAATTTGCCATCTGATCTAACTTCTGGAGGCAGTCAAAATGATCCTTAGAATTCTTCCCTACCTTATTCCTGTGCTGAGATACAGGCTGCTCCAACCTGCTGTAAAATGCTTGATTTCGAGAGTGAGCGAAACTAATGAAAACATTGTTGGGGTAAAACCTAAAGGGAAAGACCTAGCACCAAATCCAATTTGCCATCTGATCTAACTTCTGGAGGCAGTCAAAATGATCCTTAGAATTCTTCCCTACCTTATTCCTGTGCTGAGATACAGGCTGCTCCAACCTGCTGTAAAATGCTTGATTTCGAGAGTGAGCGAAACTAATGAAAACATTGTTGGGGTAAAACCTAAAGGGAAAGACCTAGCACCAAATCCAATTTGCCATCTGATCGAACTTCTGGAGGCAGTCAAAATGAGTATTTGAATTCTTCCCTACCTTATTCCTGTGCTGAGATACAGGCTGCTCCAACCTGCTGTAAAATGCTTGATTTCGAGAGTGAGCGAAACTAATGAAAACATTGTAGGGGTAAAACCTAAAGGGATAGACCTAGCACCAAATCCAACTTGCCATCTGATCTAACTTCTGGAGGTAGTCAAAATGAGTATTTGAATTCTTCCCTACCTTATTCCTGTGCTGAGATACAGGCTGCTCCAACCTGCTGTAAAATGCTTGATTTCGAGAGTGAGCGAAACTAATGAAAACATTGTTGGGGTAAAACCTAAAGGGAAAGACCTAGCACCAAATCCTATTTGCCATCTGATCTAACTTCTGGAGGCAGTCAAAATGATCCTTAGAATTCTTCCCTACCTTATTCCTGTGCTGAGATACTGGCTGCTCCAACCTGCTGTAAAATGCTTGATTTCGAGAGTGAGCGAAACTAATGAAAACATTGTTGGGGTAAAACCTAAAGGGAAAGACCTAGCACCAAATCCAATTTGCCATCTGATCTAACTTCTGGAGGCAGTCAAAATGATCCTTAGAATTCTTCCCTACCTTATTCCTGTGCTGAGATACAGGCTGCTCCAACCTGCTGTAAAATGCTTGATTTCGAGAGTGAGCGAAACTAATGAAAACATTGTTGGGGTAAAACCTAAAGGGAAAGGCCTAGCACCAAATTGCATTGGCCATCTGATCTAACTTCTGGAGGCAGTCAAAATGATCCTTAGAATTCTTCCCTACCTTATTCCTGTGCTGAGATACAGGCTGCTCCAACCTGCTGTAAAATGCTTGATTTCGAGAGTGAGCAAAACTAATGAAAACATTGTTGGGGTAAAACCTAAAGGGAAAGACCTAGCACCAAATTCCATTGGCCATCTGATCTAACTTCTGGAGGCAGTCAAATGATCCTTAGAATTCTTCCCTACCTTATTCCTGTGCTGAGATACAGGCTGCTCCAACCTGCTGTAAAATGCTTGATTTCGAGAGTGAGCGAAACTAATGAAAACATTGTTGGGGTAAAACCTAAAGGGAAAGACCTAGCACCAAATCCAATTTGCCATCTGATCTAACTTCTGGAGGCAGTCAAAATGATCCTTAGAATTCTTCCCTACCTTATTCCTGTGCTGAGATACGGCTGCTCCAACCTGCTGTAAAATGCTTGATTTCGAGAGGGAGCGAAACTAATGAAAACATTGTTGGGGTAAAACCTAAAGGGAAAGACCTAGCACCAAATTCCATTGCCCATCTGATCTAACTTCTGGAGGCAGTCAAAATGAGTATTTGAATTCTTCCCTACCTTATTACTGTGCTGAGATACAGGCTGCTCCAACCTGCTGTAAAATGCTTGATTTCGAGAGTGAGCGAAACTAATGAAAACATTGTTGGGGTAAAACCTAAAGGGAAAGACCTAGCACCAAATTCCATTGGTCATCTGATCTAACTTCTGGAGGCAGTCAAATGATCCTTAGAATTCTTCCCTACCTTATTCCTGTGCTGAGATACAGGCTGCTCCAACCTGCTGTAAAATGCTTGATTTCGAGAGTGAGCGAAACTAATGAAAACATTGTTGGGGTAAAACCTAAAGGGAAAGACCTAGCACCAAATTCCATTGGCCATCTGATCTAACTTCTGGAGGCAGTCAAAATGATCCTTAGAATTCTTCCCTACCTTATTCCTGTGCTGAGATACAGGCTGCTCCAACCTGCTGTAAAATGCTTGATTTCGAGAGTGAGCGAAACTAATGAAAACATTGTTGGGGTAAAACCTAAAGGGAAAGACCTAGCACCAAATCCAATTTGCCATCTGATCTAACTTCTGGAGGCAGTCAAAATGATCCTTAGAATTCTTCCCTACCTTATTCCTGTGCTGAGATACAGGCTGCTCCAACCTGCTGTAAAATGCTTGATTTCGAGAGTGAGCGAAACTAATGAAAACATTGTTGGGGTAAAACCTAAAGGGAAAGGCCTAGCACCAAATTGCATTGGCCATCTGATCTAACTTCTGGAGGCAGTCAAAATGAGTATTTGAATTCTTCCCTACCTTATTCCTGTGCTGAGATACAGGCTGCTCCAACCTGCTGTAAAATGCTTGATTTCGAGAGTGAGCGAAACTAATGAAAACATTGTTGGGGTAAAACCTAAAGGGAAAGACCTAGCACCAAATCCAATTTGCCATCTGATCTAACTTCTGGAGGCAGTCAAAATGATCCTTAGAATTCTTCCCTACCTTATTCCTGTGCTGAGATACAGGCTGCTCCAACCTGCTGTAAAATGCTTGATTTCGAGAGTGAGCGAAACTAATGAAAACATTGTTGGGGTAAAACCTAAGGGGAAAGACCTAGCACCAAATTGCATTGGCCATCTGATCTAACTTCTGGAGGCAGTCAAAATGAGTATTTGAATTCTTCCCTACCTTATTCCTGTGCTGAGATACAGGCTGCTCCAACCTGCTGTAAAATGCTTGATTTCGAGAGTGAGCGAAACTAATGAAAACATTGTTGGGGTAAAACCTAAGTGGAAAGACCTAGCACCAAATTCCATTGGCCATCTGATCTAACTTCTGGAGGCAGTCAAAATGAGTATTTGAATTCTTCCCTACCTTATTCCTGTGCTGAGATACAGGCTGCTCCAACCTGCTGTAAAATTCTTGATTTCGAGAGTGAGCGAAACTAATGAAAACATTGTTGGGGTAAAACCTAAAGGGAAAGACCTAGCACCAAATCCAATTTGCCATCTGATCTAACTTCTGGAGGCAGTCAAAATGATCCTTAGAATTCTTCCCTACCTTATTCCTGTGCTGAGATACAGGCTGCTCCAACCTCCTGTAAAATGCTTGATTTCGAGAGTGAGCGAAACTAATGAAAACATTGTTGGGGTAAAACCTAAAGGGAAAGGCCTAGCACCAAATTCCATTGGCCATCTGATCTAACTTCTGGAGGCAGTCAAAATGAGTATTTGAATTCTTCCCTACCTTATTCCTGTGCTGAGATACAGGCTGCTCCAACCTGCTGTAAAATGCTTGATTTCGAGAGTGAGCGAAACTAATGAAAACATTGTTGGGGTAAAACCTAAAGGGAAAGACCTAGCACCAAATCCAATTTGCCATCTGATCTAACTTCTGGAGGCAGTCAAAATGAGCCTTAGAATTCTTCCCTACCTTATTCCTGTGCTGAGATACAGGCTGCTCCAACCTGCTGTAAAATGCTTGATTTCGAGAGTGAGCGAAACTAATGAAAACATTGTTGGGGTAAAACCTAAAGGGAAAGACCTAGCACCAAATCCAATTTGCCATCTGATCTAACTTCTGGAGGCAGTCAAAATGATCCTTAGAATTCTTCCCTACCTTATTCCTGTGCTGAGATACAGGCTGCTCCAACCTGCTGTAAAATGCTTGATTTCGAGAGTGAGCGAAACTAATGAAAACATTGTTGGGGTAAAACCTAAAGGGAAAGACCTAGCACCAAATCCAATTTGCCATCTGATCTAACTTCTGGAGGCAGTCAAAATGATCCTTAGAATTCTTCCCTACCTTATTCCTGTGCTGAGATACAGGCTGCTCCAACCTGCTGTAAAATGCTTGATTTCGAGAGTGAGCGAAACTAATGAAAACATTGTTGGGGTAAAACCTAAAGGGAAAGACCTAGCACCAAATCCAATTTGCCATCTGATCTAACTTCTGGAGGCAGTCAAAATGATCCTTAGAATTCTTCCCTACCTTATTCCTGTGCTGAGATACAGGCTGCTCCAACCTGCTGTAAAATGCTTGATTTCGAGAGTGAGCGAAACTAATGAAAACATTGTTGGGGTAAAACCTAAAGGGAAAGGCCTAGCACCAAATTGCATTGGCCATCTGATCTAACTTCTGGAGGCAGTCAAAATGATCCTTAGAATTCTTCCCTACCTTATTCCTGTGCTGAGATACAGGCTGCTCCAACCTGCTGTAAAATGCTTGATTTCGAGAGTGAGCGAAACTAATGAAAACATTGTTGGGGTAAAACCTAAAGGGAAAGACCTAGCACCAAATCCAATTTGCCATCTGATCTAACTTCTGGAGGCAGTCAAAATGATCCTTAGAATTCTTCCCTACCTTATTCCTGTGCTGAGATACAGGCTGCTCCAACCTGCTGTAAAATGCTTGATTTCGAGAGTGAGCGAAACTAATGAAAACATTGTTGGGGTAAAACCTAAAGGGAAAGACCTAGCACCAAATCCAATTTGCCATCTGATCTAACTTCTGGAGGCAGTCAAAATGATCCTTAGAATTCTTCCCTACCTTATTCCTGTGCTGAGATACAGGCTGCTCCAACCTGCTGTAAAATGCTTGATTTCGAGAGTGAGCGAAACTAATGAAAACATTGTTGGGGTAAAACCTAAAGGGAAAGGCCTAGCACCAAATTGCATTGGCCATCTGATCTAACTTCTGGAGGCAGTCAAAATGAGTATTTGAATTCTTCCCTACCTTATTCCTGTGCTGAGATACAGGCTGCTCCAACCTGCTGTAAAATGCTTGATTTCGAGAGTGAGCGAAACTAATGAAAACATTGTTGGGGTAAAACCTAAAGGGATAGACCTAGCACCAAATCCAATTTGCCATCTGATCTAACTTCAGGAGGCAGTCAAAATGATCCTTAGAATTCTTCCCTACCTTATTCCTGTGCTGAGATACAGGCTGCTCCAACCTGCTGTAAAATGCTTGATTTCGAGAGTGAGCGAAACTAATGAAAACATTGTTGGGGTAAAACCTAAAGGGAAAGACCTAGCACCAAATCCAATTTGCCATCTGATCTAACTTCTGGAGGCAGTCAAAATGATCCTTAGAATTCTTCCCTACCTTATTCCTGTGCTGAGATACAGGCTGCTCCAACCTGCTGTAAAATGCTTGATTTCGAGAGTGAGCGAAACTAATGAAAACATTGTTGGGGTAAAACCTAAGTGGAAAGACCTAGCACCAAATTCCATTGGCCATCTGATCTAACTTCTGGAGGCAGTCAAAATGAGTATTTGAATTCTTCCCTACCTTATTCCTGTGCTGAGATACAGGCTGCTCCAACCTGCTGTAAAATGCTTGATTTCGAGAGTGAGCGAAACTAATGAAAACATTGTTGGGGTAAAACCTAAAGGGAAAGGCCTAGCACCAAATCCAATTTGCCATCTGATCTAACTTCTGGAGGCAGTCAAAATGATCCTTAGAATTCTTCCCTACCTTATTCCTGTGCTGAGATACAGGCTGCTCCAACCTGCTGTAAAATGCTTGATTTCGAGAGTGAGCGAAACTAATGAAAACATTGTTGGAGTAAAACCTAAAGGGAAAGACCTAGCACCAAATCCAATTTGCCATCTGATCTAACTTCTGGAGGCAGTCAAAATGATCCTTAGAATTCTTCCCTACCTTATTCCTGTGCTGAGATACAGGCTGCTCCAACCTGCTGTAAAATGCTTGATTTCGAGAGTGAGCGAAACTAATGAAAACATTGTTGGGGTAAAACCTAAAGGGAAAGACCTAGCACCAAATTCCATTGGCCATCTGATCTAACTTCTGGAGGCAGTCAAAATGAGTATTTGAATTCTTCCCTACCTTATTCCTGTGCTGAGATACAGGCTGCTCCAACCTGCTGTAAAATGCTTGATTTCGAGAGTGAGCGAAACTAATGAAAACATTGTTGGGGTAAAACCTAAAGGGAAAGACCTAGCACCAAATTCCATTGGCCATCTGATCTAACTTCTGGAGGCAGTCAAATGATCCTTAGAATTCTTCCCTACCTTATTCCTGTGCTGAGATACAGGCTGCTCCAACCTGCTGTAAAATGCTTGATTTCGAGAGTGAGCGAAACTAATGAAAACATTGTTGGGGTAAAACCTAAAGGGAAAGACCTAGCACCAAATCCAATTTGCCATCTGATCTAACTTCTGGAGGCAGTCAAAATGATCCTTAGAATTCTTCCCTACCTTATTCCTGTGCTGAGATACAGGCTGCTCCAACCTGCTGTAAAATGCTTGATTTCGAGAGTGAGCGAAACTAATGAAAACATTGTTGGGGTAAAACCTAAAGGGAAAGACCTAGCACCAAATCCAATTTGCCATCTGATCTAACTTCTGGAGGCAGTCAAAATGATCCTTAGAATTCTTCCCTACCTTATTCCTGTGCTGAGATACAGGCTGCTCCAACCTGCTGTAAAATGCTTGATTTCGAGAGTGAGCGAAACTAATGAAAACATTGTTGGGGTAAAACCTAAAGGGAAAGACCTAGCACCAAATCCAATTTGCCATCTGATCTAACTTCTGGAGGCAGTCAAAATGAGTATTTGAATTCTTCCCTACCTTATTCCTGTGCTGAGATACAGGCTGCTCCAACCTGCTGTAAAATGCTTGATTTCGAGAGTGAGCGAAACTAATGAAAACATTGTTGGGGTAAAACCTAAAGGGAAAGACCTAGCACCAAATCCAATTTGCCATCTGATCTAACTTCTGGAGGCAGTCAAAATGATCCTTAGAATTCTTCCCTACCTTATTCCTGTGCTGAGATACAGGCTGCTCCAACCTGCTGTAAAATGCTTGATTTCGAGAGTGAGCGAAACTAATGAAAACATTGTTGGGGTAAAACCTAAAGGGAAAGACCTAGCACCAAATCCAATTTGCCATCTGATCTAACTTCTGGAGGCAGTCAAAATGAGTATTTGAATTCTTCCCTACCTTATTCCTGTGCTGAGATACAGGCTGCTCCAACCTGCTGTAAAATGCTTGATTTCGAGAGTGAGCGAAACTAATGAAAACATTGTTGGGGTAAAACCTAAAGGGAAAGACCTAGCACCAAATCCAATTTGCCATCTGATCTAACTTCTGGAGGCAGTCAAAATGATCCTTAGAATTCTTCCCTACCTTATTCCTGTGCTGAGATACAGGCTGCTCCAACCTGCTGTAAAATGCTTGATTTCGAGAGTGAGCGAAACTAATGAAAACATTGTTGGGGTAAAACCTAAAGGGAAAGACCTAGCACCAAATCCAATTTGCCATCTGATCTAACTTCTGGAGGCAGTCAAAATGATCCTTAGAATTCTTCCCTACCTTATTCCTGTGCTGAGATACAGGCTGCTCCAACCTGCTGTAAAATGCTTGATTTCGAGAGTGAGCGAAACTAATGAAAACATTGTTGGGGTAAAACCTAAAGGGAAAGACCTAGCACCAAATCCAATTTGCCATCTGATCTAACTTCTGGAGGCAGTCAAAATGATCCTTAGAATTCTTCCCTACCTTATTCCTGTGCTGAGATACAGGCTGCTCCAACCTGCTGTAAAATGCTTGATTTCGAGAGGGAGCGAAACTAATGAAAACATTGTTGGGGTAAAACCTAAAGGGAAAGACCTAGCACCAAATCCAATTTGCCATCTGATCTAACTTCTGGAGGCAGTCAAAATGATCCTTAGAATTCTTCCCTACCTTATTCCTGTGCTGAGATACAGGCTGCTCCAACCTGCTGTAAAATGCTTGATTTCGAGAGTGAGCGAAACTAATGAAAACATTGTTGGGGTAAAACCTAAAGGGAAAGACCTAGCACCAAATCCAATTTGCCATCTGATCTAACTTCTGGAGGCAGTCAAAATGATCCTTAGAATTCTTCCCTACCTTATTCCTGTGCTGAGATACAGGCTGCTCCAACCTGCTGTAAAATGCTTGATTTCGAGAGTGAGCGAAACTAATGAAAACATTGTTGGGGTAAAACCTAAAGGGAAAGGCCTAGCACCAAATTGCATTGGCCATCTGATCTAACTTCTGGAGGCAGTCAAAATGAGTATTTGAATTCTTCCCTACCTTATTCCTGTGCTGAGATACAGGCTGCTCCAACCTGCTGTAAAATGCTTGATTTCGAGAGTGAGCGAAACTAATGAAAACATTGTTGGGGTAAAACCTAAAGGGAAAGACCTAGCACCAAATTCCATTGGCCATCTGATCTAACTTCTGGAGGCAGTCAAAATGAGTATTTGAATTCTTCCCTACCTTATTCCTGTGCTGAGATACAGGCTGCTCCAACCTGCTGTAAAATGCTTGATTTCGAGAGTGAGCGAAACTAATGAAAACATTGTTGGGGTAAAACCTAAAGGGAAAGACCTAGCACCAAATTCCATTGGCCATCTGATCTAACTTCTGGAGGCAGTCAAAATGATCCTTAGAATTCTTCCCTACCTTATTCCTGTGCTGAGATACAGGCTGCTCCAACCTGCTGTAAAATGCTTGATTTCGAGAGTGAGCGAAACTAATGAAAACATTGTTGGGGTAAAACCTAAAGGGAAAGACCTAGCACCAAATCCAATTTGCCATCTGATCTAACTTCTGGAGGCAGTCAAAATGATCCTTAGAATTCTTCCCTACCTTATTCCTGTGCTGAGATACAGGCTGCTCCAACCTGCTGTAAAATGCTTGATTTCGAGAGTGAGCGAAACTAATGAAAACATTGTTGGGGTAAAACCTAAAGGGAAAGGCCTAGCACCAAATTGCATTGGCCATCTGATCTAACTTCTGGAGGCAGTCAAAATGAGTATTTGAATTCTTCCCTACCTTATTCCTGTGCTGAGATACAGGCTGCTCCAACCTGCTGTAAAATGCTTGATTTCGAGAGTGAGCGAAACTAATGAAAACATTGTTGGGGTAAAACCTAAAGGGAAAGACCTAGCACCAAATTCCATTGGCCATCTGATCTAACTTCTGGAGGCAGTCAAAATGAGTATTTGAATTCTTCCCTACCTTATTCCTGTGCTGAGATACAGGCTGCTCCAACCTGCTGTAAAATGCTTGATTTCGAGAGTGAGCGAAACTAATGAAAACATTGTTGAGGTAAAACCTAAAGGGAAAGACCTAGCACCAAATCCAATTTGCCATCTGATCTAACTTCTGGAGGCAGTCAAAATGATCCTTAGAATTCTTCCCTACCTTATTCCTGTGCTGAGATACAGGCTGCTCCAACCTGCTGTAAAATGCTTGATTTCGAGAGTGAGCGAAACTAATGAAAACATTGTTGGGGTAAAACCTAAAGGGAAAGACCTAGCACCAAATCCAATTTGCCATCTGATCTAACTTCTGGAGGCAGTCAAAATGATCCTTAGAATTCTTCCCTACCTTATTCCTGTGCTGAGATACAGGCTGCTCCAACCTGCTGTAAAATGCTTGATTTCGAGAGTGAGCGAAACTAATGAAAACATTGTTGGGGTAAAACCTAAAGGGAAAGACCTAGCACCAAATCCAATTTGCCATCTGATCGAACTTCTGGAGGCAGTCAAAATGAGTATTTGAATTCTTCCCTACCTTATTCCTGTGCTGAGATACAGGCTGCTCCAACCTGCTGTAAAATGCTTGATTTCGAGAGTGAGCGAAACTAATGAAAACATTGTTGGGGTAAAACCTAAAGGGAAAGACCTAGCACCAAATCCAATTTGCCATCTGATCTAACTTCTGGAGGCAGTCAAAATGATCCTTAGAATTCTTCCCTACCTTATTCCTGTGCTGAGATACAGGCTGATCCAACCTGCTGTAAAATGCTTGATTTCGAGAGGGAGCGAAACTAATGAAAACATTGTTGGGGTAAAACCTAAAGGGAAAGACCTAGCACCAAATTGCATTGGCCATCTGATCTAACTTCTGGAGGCAGTCAAAATGATCCTTAGAATTCTTCCCTACCTTATTCCTGTGCTGAGATACAGGCTGCTCCAACCTGCTGTAAAATGCTTGATTTCGAGAGTGAGCGAAACTAATGAAAACATTGTTGGGGTAAAACCTAAAGGGAAAGACCTAGCACCAAATCCAATTTGCCATCTGATCTAACTTCTGGAGGCAGTCAAAATGATCCTTAGAATTCTTCCCTACCTTATTCCTGTGCTGAGATACAGGCTGCTCCAACCTGCTGTAAAATGCTTGATTTCGAGAGTGAGCGAAACTAATGAAAACATTGTTGGGGTAAAACCTAAAGGGAAAGACCTAGCACCAAATCCAATTTGCCATCTGATCTAACTTCTGGAGGCAGTCAAAATGATCCTTAGAATTCTTCCCTACCTTATTCCTGTGCTGAGATACAGGCTGCTCCAACCTGCTGTAAAATGCTTGATTTCGAGAGTGAGCGAAACTAATGAAAACATTGTTGGGGTAAAACCTAAAGGGAAAGACCTAGCACCAAATCCAATTTGCCATCTGATCTAACTTCTGGAGGCAGTCAAAATGATCCTTAGAATTCTTCCCTACCTTATTCCTGTGCTGAGATACAGGCTGCTCCAACCTGCTGTAAAATGCTTGATTTCGAGAGTGAGCGAAACTAATGAAAACATTGTTGGGGTAAAACCTAAAGGGAAAGACCTAGCACCAAATCCAATTTGCCATCTGATCTAACTTCTGGAGGCAGTCAAAATGATCCTTAGAATTCTTCCCTACCTTATTCCTGTGCTGAGATACAGGCTGCTCCAACCTGCTGTAAAATGCTTGATTTCGAGAGTGAGCGAAACTAATGAAAACATTGTTGGGGTAAAACCTAAAGGGAAAGACCTAGCACCAAATCCAATTTGCCATCTGATCTAACTTCTGGAGGCAGTCAAAATGATCCTTAGAATTCTTCCCTACCTTATTCCTGTGCTGAGATACAGGCTGCTCCAACCTGCTGTAAAATGCTTGATTTCGAGAGTGAGCGAAACTAATGAAAACATTGTTGGGGTAAAACCTAAAGGGAAAGACCTAGCACCAAATCCAATTTGCCATCTGATCTAACTTCTGGAGGCAGTCAAAATGATCCTTAGAATTCTTCCCTACCTTATTCCTGTGCTGAGATACAGGCTGCTCCAACCTGCTGTAAAATGCTTCATTTCGAGAGTGAGCGAAACTAATGAAAACATTGTTGGGGTAAAACCTAAAGGGAAAGACCTAGCACCAAATCCAATTTGCCATCTGATCTAACTTCTGGAGGCAGTCAAAATGATCCTTAGAATTCTTCCCTACCTTATTCCTGTGCTGAGATACAGGCTGCTCCAACCTGCTGTAAAATGCTTGATTTCGAGAGTGAGCGAAACTAATGAAAACATTGTTGGGGTAAAACCTAAAGGGAAAGACCTAGCACCAAATCCAATTTGCCATCTGATCTAACTTCTGGAGGCAGTCAAAATGAGTATTTGAATTCTTCCCTACCTTATTCCTGTGCTGAGATACAGGCTGCTCCAACCTGCTGTAAAATGCTTGATTTCGAGAGTGAGCGAAACTAATGAAAACATTGTTGGGGTAAAACCTAAAGGGAAAGACCTAGCACCAAATCCAATTTGCCATCTGATCTAACTTCTGGAGGCAGTCAAAATGATCCTTAGAATTCTTCCCTACCTTATTCCTGTGCTGAGATACAGGCTGCTCCAACCTGCTGTAAAATGCTTGATTTCGAGAGTGAGCGAAACTAATGAAAACATTGTTGGGGTAAAACCTAAAGGGAAAGACCTAGCACCAAATCCAATTTGCCATCTGATCTAACTTCTGGAGGCAGTCAAAATGAGTATTTGAATTCTTCCCTACCTTATTCCTGTGCTGAGATACAGGCTGCTCCAACCTGCTGTAAAATGCTTGATTTCGAGAGTGAGCGAAACTAATGAAAACATTGTTGGGGTAAAACCTAAAGGGAAAGACCTAGCACCAAATCCAATTTGCCATCTGATCTAACTTCTGGAGGCAGTCAAAATGATCCTTAGAATTCTTCCCTACCTTATTCCTGTGCTGAGATACAGGCTGCTCCAACCTGCTGTAAAATGCTTGATTTCGAGAGTGAGCGAAACTAATGAAAACATTGTTGGGGTAAAACCTAAAGGGAAAGACCTAGCACCAAATCCAATTTGCCATCTGATCTAACTTCTGGAGGCAGTCAAAATGATCCTTAGAATTCTTCCCTACCTTATTCCTGTGCTGAGATACAGGCTGCTCCAACCTGCTGTAAAATGCTTGATTTCGAGAGTGAGCGAAACTAATGAAAACATTGTTGGGGTAAAACCTAAAGGGAAAGACCTAGCACCAAATCCAATTTGCCATCTGATCTAACTTCTGGAGGCAGTCAAAATGATCCTTAGAATTCTTCCCTACCTTATTCCTGTGCTGAGATACAGGCTGCTCCAACCTGCTGTAAAATGCTTGATTTCGAGAGTGAGCGAAACTAATGAAAACATTGTTGGGGTAAAACCTAAAGGGAAAGACCTAGCACCAAATCCAATTTGCCATCTGATCTAACTTCTGGAGGCAGTCAAAATGATCCTTAGAATTCTTCCCTACCTTATTCCTGTGCTGAGATACAGGCTGCTCCAACCTGCTGTAAAATGCTTGATTTCGAGAGTGAGCGAAACTAATGAAAACATTGTTGGGGTAAAACCTAAAGGGAAAGACCTAGCACCAAATCCAATTTGCCATCTGATCTAACTTCTGGAGGCAGTCAAAATGATCCTTAGAATTCTTCCCTACCTTATTCCTGTGCTGAGATACAGGCTGCTCCAACCTGCTGTAAAATGCTTGATTTCGAGAGTGAGCGAAACTAATGAAAACATTGTTGGGGTAAAACCTAAAGGGAAAGGCCTAGCACCAAATTGCATTGGCCATCTGATCTAACTTCTGGAGGCAGTCAAAATGAGTATTTGAATTCTTCCCTACCTTATTCCTGTGCTGAGATACAGGCTGCTCCAACCTGCTGTAAAATGCTTGATTTCGAGAGTGAGCGAAACTAATGAAAACATTGTTGGGGTAAAACCTAAAGGGAAAGACCTAGCACCAAATTCCATTGGCCATCTGATCTAACTTCTGGAGGCAGTCAAAATGAGTATTTGAATTCTTCCCTACCTTATTCCTGTGCTGAGATACAGGCTGCTCCAACCTGCTGTAAAATGCTTGATTTCGAGAGTGAGCGAAACTAATGAAAACATTGTTGGGGTAAAACCTAAAGGGAAAGACCTAGCACCAAATTCCATTGGCCATCTGATCTAACTTCTGGAGGCAGTCAAAATGATCCTTAGAATTCTTCCCTACCTTATTCCTGTGCTGAGATACAGGCTGCTCCAACCTGCTGTAAAATGCTTGATTTCGAGAGTGAGCGAAACTAATGAAAACATTGTTGGGGTAAAACCTAAAGGGAAAGACCTAGCACCAAATCCAATTTGCCATCTGATCTAACTTCTGGAGGCAGTCAAAATGATCCTTAGAATTCTTCCCTACCTTATTCCTGTGCTGAGATACAGGCTGCTCCAACCTGCTGTAAAATGCTTGATTTCGAGAGTGAGCGAAACTAATGAAAACATTGTTGGGGTAAAACCTAAAGGGAAAGGCCTAGCACCAAATTGCATTGGCCATCTGATCTAACTTCTGGAGGCAGTCAAAATGAGTATTTGAATTCTTCCCTACCTTATTCCTGTGCTGAGATACAGGCTGCTCCAACCTGCTGTAAAATGCTTGATTTCGAGAGTGAGCGAAACTAATGAAAACATTGTTGGGGTAAAACCTAAAGGGAAAGACCTAGCACCAAATTCCATTGGCCATCTGATCTAACTTCTGGAGGCAGTCAAAATGAGTATTTGAATTCTTCCCTACCTTATTCCTGTGCTGAGATACAGGCTGCTCCAACCTGCTGTAAAATGCTTGATTTCGAGAGTGAGCGAAACTAATGAAAACATTGTTGAGGTAAAACCTAAAGGGAAAGACCTAGCACCAAATCCAATTTGCCATCTGATCTAACTTCTGGAGGCAGTCAAAATGATCCTTAGAATTCTTCCCTACCTTATTCCTGTGCTGAGATACAGGCTGCTCCAACCTGCTGTAAAATGCTTGATTTCGAGAGTGAGCGAAACTAATGAAAACATTGTTGGGGTAAAACCTAAAGGGAAAGACCTAGCACCAAATCCAATTTGCCATCTGATCTAACTTCTGGAGGCAGTCAAAATGATCCTTAGAATTCTTCCCTACCTTATTCCTGTGCTGAGATACAGGCTGCTCCAACCTGCTGTAAAATGCTTGATTTCGAGAGTGAGCGAAACTAATGAAAACATTGTTGGGGTAAAACCTAAAGGGAAAGACCTAGCACCAAATCCAATTTGCCATCTGATCTAACTTCTGGAGGCAGTCAAAATGAGCCTTAGAATTCTTCCCTACCTTATTCCTGTGCTGAGATACAGGCTGCTCCAACCTGCTGTAAAATGCTTGATTTCGAGAGTGAGCGAAACTAATGAAAACATTGTTGGGGTAAAACCTAAAGGGAAAGACCTAGCACCAAATCCAATTTGCCATCTGATCTAACTTCTGGAGGCAGTCAAAATGATCCTTAGAATTCTTCCCTACCTTATTCCTGTGCTGAGATACAGGCTGATCCAACCTGCTGTAAAATGCTTGATTTCGAGAGGGAGCGAAACTAATGAAAACATTGTTGGGGTAAAACCTAAAGGGAAAGACCTAGCACCAAATTGCATTGGCCATCTGATCTAACTTCTGGAGGCAGTCAAAATGATCCTTAGAATTCTTCCCTACCTTATTCCTGTGCTGAGATACAGGCTGCTCCAACCTGCTGTAAAATGCTTGATTTCGAGAGTGAGCGAAACTAATGAAAACATTGTTGGGGTAAAACCTAAAGGGAAAGACCTAGCACCAAATCCAATTTGCCATCTGATCTAACTTCTGGAGGCAGTCAAAATGATCCTTAGAATTCTTCCCTACCTTATTCCTGTGCTGAGATACAGGCTGCTCCAACCTGCTGTAAAATGCTTGATTTCGAGAGTGAGCGAAACTAATGAAAACATTGTTGGGGTAAAACCTAAAGGGAAAGACCTAGCACCAAATCCAATTTGCCATCTGATCTAACTTCTGGAGGCAGTCAAAATGATCCTTAGAATTCTTCCCTACCTTATTCCTGTGCTGAGATACAGGCTGCTCCAACCTGCTGTAAAATGCTTGATTTCGAGAGTGAGCGAAACTAATGAAAACATTGTTGGGGTAAAACCTAAAGGGAAAGACCTAGCACCAAATCCAATTTGCCATCTGATCTAACTTCTGGAGGCAGTCAAAATGATCCTTAGAATTCTTCCCTACCTTATTCCTGTGCTGAGATACAGGCTGCTCCAACCTGCTGTAAAATGCTTGATTTCGAGAGTGAGCGAAACTAATGAAAACATTGTTGGGGTAAAACCTAAAGGGAAAGACCTAGCACCAAATCCAATTTGCCATCTGATCTAACTTCTGGAGGCAGTCAAAATGATCCTTAGAATTCTTCCCTACCTTATTCCTGTGCTGAGATACAGGCTGCTCCAACCTGCTGTAAAATGCTTGATTTCGAGAGTGAGCGAAACTAATGAAAACATTGTTGGGGTAAAACCTAAAGGGAAAGACCTAGCACCAAATCCAATTTGCCATCTGATCTAACTTCTGGAGGCAGTCAAAATGAGCCTTAGAATTCTTCCCTACCTTATTCCTGTGCTGAGATACAGGCTGCTCCAACCTGCTGTAAAATGCTTGATTTCGAGAGTGAGCGAAACTAATGAAAACATTGTTGGGGTAAAACCTAAAGGGAAAGACCTAGCACCAAATCCAATTTGCCATCTGATCTAACTTCTGGAGGCAGTCAAAATGATCCTTAGAATTCTTCCCTACCTTATTCCTGTGCTGAGATACAGGCTGCTCCAACCTGCTGTAAAATGCTTCATTTCGAGAGTGAGCGAAACTAATGAAAACATTGTTGGGGTAAAACCTAAAGGGAAAGACCTAGCACCAAATCCAATTTGCCATCTGATCTAACTTCTGGAGGCAGTCAAAATGATCCTTAGAATTCTTCCCTACCTTATTCCTGTGCTGAGATACAGGCTGCTCCAACCTGCTGTAAAATGCTTGATTTCGAGAGTGAGCGAAACTAATGAAAACATTGTTGGGGTAAAACCTAAAGGGAAAGACCTAGCACCAAATCCAATTTGCCATCTGATCTAACTTCTGGAGGCAGTCAAAATGATCCTTAGAATTCTTCCCTACCTTATTCCTGTGCTGAGATACAGGCTGCTCCAACCTGCTGTAAAATGCTTGATTTCGAGAGTGAGCGAAACTAATGAAAACATTGTTGGGGTAAAACCTAAAGGGAAAGGCCTAGCACCAAATTGCATTGGCCATCTGATCTAACTTCTGGAGGCAGTCAAAATGAGTATTTGAATTCTTCCCTACCTTATTCCTGTGCTGAGATACAGGCTGCTCCAACCTGCTGTAAAATGCTTGATTTCGAGAGTGAGCGAAACTAATGAAAACATTGTTGGGGTAAAACCTAAAGGGAAAGACCTAGCACCAAATTCCATTGGCCATCTGATCTAACTTCTGGAGGCAGTCAAAATGAGTATTTGAATTCTTCCCTACCTTATTCCTGTGCTGAGATACAGGCTGCTCCAACCTGCTGTAAAATGCTTGATTTCGAGAGTGAGCGAAACTAATGAAAACATTGTTGGGGTAAAACCTAAAGGGAAAGACCTAGCACCAAATCCAATTTGCCATCTGATCTAACTTCTGGAGGCAGTCAAAATGATCCTTAGAATTCTTCCCTACCTTATTCCTGTGCTGAGATACAGGCTGCTCCAACCTGCTGTAAAATGCTTGATTTCGAGAGTGAGCGAAACTAATGAAAACATTGTTGGGGTAAAACCTAAAGGGAAAGACCTAGCACCAAATCCAATTTGCCATCTGATCTAACTTCTGGAGGCAGTCAAAATGATCCTTAGAATTCTTCCCTACCTTATTCCTGTGCTGAGATACAGGCTGCTCCAACCTGCTGTAAAATGCTTGATTTCGAGAGTGAGCGAAACTAATGAAAACATTGTTGGGGTAAAACCTAAAGGGAAAGACCTAGCACCAAATCCAATTTGCCATCTGATCTAACTTCTGGAGGCAGTCAAAATGATCCTTAGAATTCTTCCCTACCTTATTCCTGTGCTGAGATACAGGCTGCTCCAACCTGCTGTAAAATGCTTGATTTCGAGAGTGAGCGAAACTAATGAAAACATTGTTGGGGTAAAACCTAAAGGGAAAGACCTAGCACCAAATCCCATTGGCCATCTGATCTAACTTCTGGAGGCAGTCAAAATGATCCTTAGAATTCTTCCCTACCTTATTCCTGTGCTGAGATACAGGCTGCTCCAACCTGCTGTAAAATGCTTGATTTCGAGAGTGAGCGAAACTAATGAAAACATTGTTGGGGTAAAACCTAAAGGGAAAGACCTAGCACCAAATCCAATTTGCCATCTGATCTAACTTCTGGAGGCAGTCAAAATGATCCTTAGAATTCTTCCCTACCTTATTCCTGTGCTGAGATACAGGCTGCTCCAACCTGCTGTAAAATGCTTGATTTCGAGAGTGAGCGAAACTAATGAAAACATTGTTGGGGTAAAACCTAAAGGGAAAGACCTAGCACCAAATCCAATTTGCCATCTGATCTAACTTCTGGAGGCAGTCAAAATGATCCTTAGAATTCTTCCCTACCTTATTCCTGTGCTGAGATACAGGCTGCTCCAACCTGCTGTAAAATGCTTGATTTCGAGAGTGAGCGAAACTAATGAAAACATTGTTGGGGTAAAACCTAAAGGGAAAGACCTAGCACCAAATCCAATTTGCCATCTGATCGAACTTCTGGAGGCAGTCAAAATGAGTATTTGAATTCTTCCCTACCTTATTCCTGTGCTGAGA